>NC_043746.1:19027290-19209560 GCF_902148845.1 Salarias fasciatus | reverse complement strand
CTTCTTCTTTTCCCATGTGGAAATAAGTCAGTGTACAATTTCATGCAGTTGACATAAAGATGGAAATTCTGCAGCATTTTCTCTGTTTTGACCCACTGTCTCTGCATTTTGTAATGGAAACACTTCCGTCCATGTTGGATTCTACCTTTTACCGAAGGTTGGCCGGATCAACCACAGCTCCTGTACAGACGGTGAATGGGTTGATCTTTAGCCATCGTGAGCTTTCCTCACCCAACCTAATGTGCAACTAAGCATTCATTCTATCAAAGTAATATAAGTTCAAGGCCACAAGCACAGAGTCCAACTCAAAGTCTTAAATATCAGCCTCAAAATGTTTCTCGGAACGACGGCCAACATCCTGAACAGCCTCTATCGAGAGTTTAATTCACCAACTTCTAAGAAACAACTTGCTTTCAGACATGGGGGTCATTTGATAAAAGTCTGGATAACGTGTGTTAAATGTTCAAATCGATTGAGTTTTACTGCTACTAATAATAATACCACTTGAGGACATACAGATAGGAGTTTTCAAATGAGTTTTTTTTAAGAGTGTTTTATCCATATCTTTTATCTATACACTTATCGATAGATCTATAAACACAGAGCCATATACATCCCCGTCACATTAATGACAACGAATGTGGTAAAACAGTCTGTAGGATGAACGTCTCTCTGAAACAAAGACCGGGCTTGAAAGAAAACAAAACGTACATAAAATGCTCCTGCCCATATTTATTTTTAAATGGAGGTGTTCAAAGATTTAGTCTTGCTGTTGTTGCTGCTGTTTTGTTTTTTTTTTTTTTCATAATATAAACTGTTTTTCCAGCGGGTGTTTGAGATTTCAGCCAAGGGGATGTTAATGCGTTCCTTGTTTTTAACAGCTTATTAAGCATCTGCAGTATTGGTTTATCAGATAACTCAACTCCAGCAGTTTTCTTTATTTCCTTTTGAGTTTTTGTGGAGGATGTTATCAAAAATATCTAAAATAATTACAAAAAAATAAACTTGAATTTGGCAGCAAAAAAAAAAAAAAAAAAAAAGAATTATGAAAAATTAAGGCACAAGATAGAAGTTAATCTGTAACAAAAATAAAAGTGAGGGAAAAGCAGCAAACTGTAAGACTCGAGAAGAAAATAAAATTTGACAGCAAAGTCCTCAAATAAAATCCATCAAACTGAGGAAATGATGCTCCCCAACGTATCAGCAGCATCTCCGCTCAAAGCTCAGTCCATTTTCAAAACCGTCTCAAACACATCCATCATAAATAAAATATCTTCAGACATTGTAAATCAACATGCAGATGAAGCACTGAGCACTCGATGGTGTGTGTCCTCCTAGTTTGCAATTTCAAGTCTGCGCCCATTTTTCAAAACGCAAACCTTTGGAAGAAAAGGCCCAGAGGATTTTCAGGAGCATGGAGTCTTTTGATGTTTAGAAATTTTGGAATAGAAAGTTAGACTTCTCTACATCTCTCATCAGAACAGATCCAATTTCTCACCCGCTCCAAAACCCGATTGATTCTTAAATGAGTGAAGCAGGAGTGCAAATATGTACACCTATTTCTGATTTTTCCCGCATTATTTGAATGTAACGACACAATTTAATTTAGGGGGAGTTTTAATCAGGTTACAGTGCGCTCAAGGTGGAATAATCTGTAAATCCTTCGGTTTCACACGAGGAACAAACAACTTATTTTGCCCTTCTGTTTGATAAACGACTGAAATGATCATAAGTGTCAGCTGGGTGATTGTTATTAGTCTGGTTTTCACACGCGCCGTCGTCTGTGTCACAGCGAGCCGCTTTCTCACGAGAGTCAAAGTTGACTCACTCTGTCACACGCGAGTGACAACTGCGTTGAGTCACGCGCGCGCTTCCTTTCCTCTGACCCCCTCTGCGAATCAATATGCGCGCGGCGTGCCGGCGCACAGGTGACGCTGACGGCGCCCCCCTCCCTGCCACCCGATGCCACGGTGGCGTGCCTCCGCATTCACCTGCCCGTGCCGCACGCCAACGCCGGGCTTGTCAGTGTCACGCGTTCAGACTGTGTCCATGAGTTCTGTGGAGCGGAGGGAGTGACACAAGGTGACTGTTGATATTAGGAGTAGCATTTGCCACGCTGGGACGCCTCCCTCATTGGTATTTCGTGTAGAGCGTCCCGGCATTCGTCACGTTTCATAAACTTCCTTATATTCCACTGGCGGGGAGTAATTTTGTTCTGGCCGCTCGCAGAGAGAGTGAGATAGCAGGAGAGAGGGAGGGATGACACTCAAATCCTTCTAATAATCATTTTCGCTCTTTCTCATACATGAACTTGTTTATCGGAGGACCAGGTGGTTGAGTGCCACCTCGCCTCCCTCCGCGGCCCCTGAACGCTCTCACTTGTGCGGATCCTAGGGGGGCGATCGTCTGTGAATCCCCCACCCAGTCGCGGCACCTCCATCCAGTGCGTCTCGGGATAATCAGCTGGCTTTCTGGAGCTTAGGCAAACAGAGTTGTCAGAGAGTGACACATACAGTGACGCTAGGGGAAACATGGACTCGCCGAGGAAAGTCATTCATCAGTGGGTTCATGAACCAAGCAGAGTCCCCCCGGGGACCCGTGGCGCTCTGGAAGCCACAAGGAGCCGAGAATTTGCTCCCGCCGACGCTTATGGCACCGATGAATTGCTTAAGTGCACACCATATGCGGCAGGCGGCTCTGCTCGCTCACGTCCTTGTATATCTTTGTTTCCATGCAAACGTGCCCATAAAGCCCCCGGCGTAGCAGTCAGGGTTTTTACGCCAAGCAGGTGGCCATGTTGTACTCGGCCAGGAAAGCATAAAAAACAGCCTGCCCCCCGGCAGCTGCCTGGCCATAAAACACATTTATACTATGATGTCCATGCCTGTCCCTAAAGTGTGCTTCGAGCTACTGAGCCTAAAAAGTAGATCCTGATATATCAGATGCACCTGCTTCAGCTCTAGAAAGCAAAACCTGACCAACTCTGACCTTTAAAGAGAAATAATGCAGCAGATTCCAACGCCTATATGTATACAATAATATATATATATATATATATATATATATATATATATATATATATATATATATATATATATATATATATGGATATGTGGCCCTTTACAGCACATTGTTTAAGGAGAAAGTGTCTTCAAACTTTCTTTGTGACTTTTCTTTTACCTCTCGTCTTTTCTGAGGGTTTCTTTGTTCCTGGACCCCGGGCCTCCTCCCTCTCTCGCTCTGTTCCAGAGTAAAGTGCCAGTGAAGTTGTCCCTAAGGCGGCGGACGCATTGGAGCATAAAGTGTGCCACAAGGTGGACCGGCGTATTAATGGAGTCCGGTTAGAGCGGCTGACCTGTGAAGCAGTACGGTCAGCTGCTAGGTGAGCACGCCGCCGTTGTAAATCCCAAACAGGCGTCCCCTGTCTCTCTCTCTCTCTCTCTCTCTCTCTCTTTCTCTTCTCCGTCACGCCTATCAGCCACCACTTCCCTTCCATTCAGCCGCCCCCGTGCCGCCGCTAACAGAATGTCAAGTCAAGCTTTGTTACCGAAGGCTGACAGAGTGGTCAATAGGGTTTGGATGTTCGAGGTTAAAAATGTAATCGCCAGTGTTTTCACCCTCCTTTCAGCCCACAATGACAAATAAAGAATAATTTCAGTATTAAGGATTGTACTCGTGTTCCCAGGCGGAGTCAAGAATCCGTTGTGTTAGATTTATGACCAATATGAAGCGGGTGACTAATGTTATAGCCCGCTGGGACGCCATGATCTCTCTGTACCCTGGATTTGTAGCCTTGCAGGTTTTTAACCTTTAAATAGTCAGTTTTCATGTCGATTTCAGTCCAAAAGTTTAAGACCGGAAAATATATACAAAAAGGAAAAAAAAAAAAAACAAAAGCTCACTTTCCACAGTGATGTAAATTGAACTGGTTAGTGCTGGACAAACATGAACTCCTCCTCTACAAACAGTGATTACACACGAGATGGGCGGTAAATACACCTTTGTATTTCCATCACGTCTTCTTCCTGACAGACAGTCTCGGGTCACCTCTATACACGCTATGTATCAGTCCCCATGCCCATGTCCAACCTGACCCACCTCCTGAATTTGCCTTCAATAATGCATAAAAAAGGGCAGAGACTTTGCATGTATTGCCAGCACGAAGACATGATCCCTGACATCTGAAGCCCACACAGGCCTCATACGGAATGATAATGGCCTATCCCCCCTTTTTGATGAATTATTAAATTCAAATTGTTTTGCTAACAAAACATATTTGTTAACACAATGAAATCTGGGGTGAAAGCTGGAGCTTTATCAATATTTAATTTTAACTGTAGACAACAATATAGCCTTTGGCCAGTTTCTGGTACATAATTAATGAAAGGCCAATAGAAGTAACAACACACATTAAAAAAAAAGACTGCTACTGTCACATACGTGCAGGTTTTAAACATTACTGTCCCACCACTTTGATGCCTTGCTCATATGTTTGAAGCGCTTGGATGAGTTTAGCTTTACAACAAAAACACACAAATTAAGAAGAATCCAGAAGAAAATTAGAGCCGGTGCACCAAGGCGTTAATATTTATGGCCTTTATTTATGGCCTTTAAACCTCTTTTTATTGCGGATCCCATTGTGATCCCTCCGTATTGAGGATATCAACGTCACATTGTGTTGATATGCTGGTGATTGAGCTGATTAATATTTGATTACATGTTGAAGGGCTCCTTCCATCCCCTCCTTCTTCTTCTTCTTCTTCTCCTTGCTCTCGTTCCACCTTGTCTTTGGCGTCAGGGTGAGCAAATGATAAGTCGGCACAATGAATATCAAGTGGCTGATTGGGGCCGTCACTGCGGACCCTCGGTGGACCTCGGTTGCCAGATGTGCTTGTCCGTCGGTGTCAGCGGCGCACTCCGTCTCCTGGGTTTGTCGAGGTGGGCAGACGGTTCGGAGGAGATTGCAGAGTGGAGTGTTGTCCCTCACCGGGGCCTGCCACTCATTCTGTCTTTTTCTCTATTCATCACCGCCGGCGAACTGCTGACGGTGGTGTCTGATGACTGGGCCCAATCCTATGGCGCCATCTCCCTCGCCACATGTTTCGCCTGAAATAAATCTCCCATCATTTCCCTGGCCTTTGATTGACAATATTCAATGGGTTATTTTGTAATGATACCGCAAAGCATCGGCTCGGCTTTCCATGGACGGCGAGCTCCGTCCCTGGTGGATTGATCCCCGAAGAGCACACTGGTCGATAAGCGCGTGCGGCTCAGGAATTAAAGGAAGGCCTTTTATTTTTGGTATTGATTGTGTTGGTGAATGCTATTCAAATGAGCTGCAGTGTGGGAGACATACAAAACAAGGGAAGGTACTAAGGGGTGTGAAGGCTGGAGCCTTGAGCTTTTTTTTTTTTCATCTTTACTTTGTCCTGTAACTCTGCTTTCCCTCTGGGTAATGAATAGAAGCCGCTCTGTTATGAAATGAAGAGGAGCAGTTTGCTGCTGCATTTGAGGGACACCTTCCTACATTTACTTGCGCGTTTCAGACCTTGGAGAGCTCATTTAGACCCTATTTCATTGTTTCCACTCAGAACCACCGAGGTGGTGCTTGTTGCCATGGAGGGAACAAGAAAGTGACGTCGCCGTGCAAACAGGATATGGAGAACGAACGCACGAGTGCATGCATGAACATGTGCGCGGAGTCCGACGCCGACATGCATGCGTCAGAGAAGGTGTTGCGTTAAGTGTTTGCTCCATGTGTTAAATCACCCTCTCTCCAATGTTTGCGCATTGTGTGCCTGGGTTGTGTGTTCTGAGGCAGCCAGCAGAGCAGGGGGGGAACATCTGCACACAGTGGCACAGGCCTTCTGCCTTTACACACGGCTCCTGCCGAGCAACGCTTCACGGCCTAGCAGGCTGTGACCTCCCAGAGGCTCCAGGGGAGCTCTTCCTCTTAAAAGCCAGCTGTGCCTCATACTTTCTGCCAGCCAAAATATTCCACAGTCCAGCTGTTCACCTGAGAGGCACGGTGCACAACCCTCTCACTTCCACCTTTTATACTTTTGGAGAGCCGTTGTGCAGGTTTAGGGGAGCGTGGAGTATAACACCTGTGATTCCTTTGTAGTTCCTGCCAAGCAACAAAGTTGGCGTCTCACTTTGCGGTTCAAAGCCGCGCTAGTTGAGATTTTTCATATTTCGGTAGCATAAAGGCAAACACAGCCTGCACATTTTGTTTGATGAAATACAAGATGCCAGAATATTTTTTTTTTTATGGCTCTATATTGCAATATTTTCTTTACGGCTTCTGTGCTTGCAGTGTCTGACCTCTGTTTATTATTTAGATGTTTAATCACTCTACCTGTCTACAAACAGTTGAGATCATTTTTTACCGTTCTTTAGAGTTGTTTTCTTTAAAATGTCACTTTCTTTGAGTTCGATATAAACAGATGGACCTTAAACGCCTTTCCATTTTACTAATCACATGAACGCGTAGTGCATGTGACGGAAATGACTGCTACATTAAATAATGTGGAACTTGGTTTTCCGGAGCATGCTAAGTGACACATTGATGTACTTCAGAGACACGTTAAAAGATTCCACTGAGACCAATAATGTTTAGCCAGAGATAAGAAAATACAACTCACATTCAAGAGCAGCGGAAGTTTCTTTGACTGTTCTCTCAATGAATCATCTTATTTGTGTCTTCAGTGAAGACGCAAATAAGACGGCGAAGACTCGTCACTGTCTGGCTTCAGTCAATAAAGCAATAGCATAGACTAGAATACTTTATTATTCCCCGGGGGAGAATTCTTAGCAGTGTGTTCCAAACAGGGTAGAAAATGACAGTTTATTAGAAAAAACAAGATATAAGTACATTGAGTGCAGCACATACATGTGAGGTTGACAGTAGCTAAATATAATATGTATTTATGGTCAGTTGTGACTATATGCTTGGTGTCCGGTTTAAAGATTTTAATAGCATATCACCAAGTGCAATAAAGAATTAAGCGATAATTAAAAGAATGTAGTTGTAGTTTAACAGGTTAAGTCGAGAACTGATTAAGGTTGGAGGTCTAATTTAATAAAAGAGTCAAAGCAGCCTGCAAGCTATCAGGTTTGAAACATCGATCTTATTTCCAGTTAAACTTTCAATTCATTTGTGCTTGACACAGATTTGAAGTATTGGATATTTTTGTTCCCAAAATGGACACACACTACAGGAAAGAAACGCTTTACCTGCTGCTGTGGAGATGGCAGAAAGTCTGTTCAGCCTGTTTTAGGTGTCTCCTTCATAATGCCTATAGGGCAGAAGACAGCAATATGTCCGCCATGAACAGAATCACAACTGTGGGACATCGTAAGAAATCTGTTGCAACAACTTGCTTCTGGCCCTGCCTGTGATGCACAGTGCATAAGGGACTGAGGAATAAATTGCATATGCGTACCCGTATATATACGTATATACTCACACAAAGCGCTCAAGTCGCTACTGGCTATTCACCTCCAACCTCTCTGATCAGCAAGGCATTTCAATCTGCTGAGCTGCCACTCAATGCACAGCTTTCTTTCTTTTCCTTTTTTGGTACCACTAAGAGTAAGTTGTGTAAGCTATAGATGTGTGTGTGTGTGTGTGTGTGTGTGTGTGTGTGTGTGTGTGTGTGTGTGTGTGTGAGGGAGAGCGAGTTCACAATTTTCCCATTCAGATATCTGATACAATTGACTGCATTACAATGACTGCAGATACGCTGCCCTACAGCCCCATGACTGGCTGAGTGAATAATGGCAGAAGCACATATATGGATGCGCAGAGGGTTACAAATACCCAGTGAGTGTGTGTCTACACGTGAACAGCTATTGGTTTAATCATTAGAGTCGCCCTGTTTATCCACTAGACTCTAATGGACGAACAGAGCAACTTGGGTCTCTGTCTCACAAAACAACGTTCCCCATATGATAACACATAAAACACTTTAAATGCTCCATATAACTTAGTATTTCAATACCTTAGAACTCGACACTGGTCAGAATGACACAGATTGTCTCTTACAGTCCATTTCAATGAAGTATTGCAAACCAATAAGCTGAGAATATTGATTGTGTTTCGAAAGCAACAGATTAATCAAAATAACTGGCGGACCACCATATATTGATGGTTTTGAAACTGCATGCATCCTTGAGTCTACAATCAGCCATATTTCAGAAGCATAATCATGCTTAATTCCGCAGATCAATGACTAAAAAAATTATTTCTCACCTAAATAATCAATTTTCACAGCTTTCCAGGTGAAATCTTTCTTGTTGCTGTCTTTGAGGTGATACAGCCGGTGGTCAGAAACAACTGGCCTCCCAACTGTTTCAGAGGCATAACAAGAAAGCAGCAGGAAAAGGTAAGGAGGGGCAAGATTGAAGCATCAACTGGCCTCTCAGGAAAATGCTTATTCATTCCTCAGACGCAGCGACCACAGCGGAGAGGTTTGACGAGGCCGTAACTGCTGTGAACGAACACAATCCAAAACCAGCATGAGGCTGCACATAAAAAAATATTAAAGGGTCAGCCATGTTACCACCGGGTCAACGGTCAGTATCCATTAAAAAGAGGACCAAGGAAGAAAAAAAACCTGTGAACTGACAGCAGGGTCATGGGCAGCCGAGACGTATTGATGCACATGATCTATAGAGGCTGCAATTTGCGAGACTTAAAGTGAAATCTCACAGCACACTGTCCAGTGGAGTCCATGCTTTGACATTGTGGCCTCAAAAAGGGTTAAAAGGGAATAAAAGAGTGATTGTTTTATGTATTTTTGTCTTTACAGACTCACTAGATCAAAGTGGTCGTCGCGTTCCTCTTCAAGATTTCTTATTATTTTTGTTTGATATCCTTACGGCGGTGAAACCTGTTGTTCAAAGGTCCAATCAGAAAGTAGGCAGCCTAATGAATCAGGTCAGCAGTCACCTGAGCAGTCGGCACGGCCCTGACACCTCGCTTTCATCTGTTCATTTGAGAATAAAGCGAGGTTGGGATAGACGGGGAGAGGAACGCTCACAGTTATGCATGAGATGGAAAGTTAAGAGTTCCAGCCTCGCGGTGATTGATGAGCGCTGTGGCGTTGATATATAGGGTGCCCCCATCCTTGTCCTGTAATTTATGAGCGGGCTTGTTTAATTTGTCTGTGGCCTAATTTGGCCCATATATGTGACGTACGGACGTTTTCGGCAATTGATGGCTGTGCGGCAAAGCGGCGGCCGAGTCTAACATGTGTCCTTTACCATGGACACCTCCGCTGTCATCTGTCCCAAAGACATGACCCGACAATTAAGCTAATAAGTGAAAATGGCACCTTTAGCAATGCAATTTTAATGAGCACCATGTTGAGCAGGGGATTCTGTTCATGAAGAATTGTTAATGGGCTGTTTCTGATTCGCAGTACTGAGGAAAGAAAAGTTAATGCACTTGAACTACAGGCTCATTATAATTGCTTCACGGTTCACGGTTCAACCAGGCCTAATTGTGATCTTTCTATGTCAGTCAAAGTTTTGCTGTCAATTTGTAATACTTGTAAAAAGTGTGAAAACCTATCGACAGAATAACCTCCACTGAAGCAAAAATGGGCTTTTTCATCCCGATTCCTCCAATTATACTTGTGAAACAATAACAAGGTTCGAGATGTCATGAGGGCAATCATTTTGCAGTTCAGAATGAAATTCAAAATCTATTTACCTCTGCCATTAAAATGTGCTACTTATACACAAAGGACACGAGTTAATGTCTCCGGAGCTGACATGAAGATTTGATGGAGAATTAAAAATAAAGATCCTCTAGTTTGAAACTTCCATTTTGATGGGACTTCTGGCCACGGCTATTAGTGACCGTTTGCTTAGTTTACTGCGTTAGGTTCAGACTGATGACAGATTTTAAGTAGTCTGTACCACAGTCGCACATCATTAACTTTGTGAGATGTTGTTCTGTCGTCTCTATCTTCTGTATCGTCTGTATTTTCAAATCATCATTTCTTCCTGTGGAACATGAAGCCTCTGATCCCTGCATTCAGTCCCATCAGTATTTCGATGATTTGTCAGGTGATCAGCTTGAGTTTGCCTCTGACGGTCCTTTGAGGGGAGATCTGTTTTCTATATTAGATCAATCAAAAAAAACAAACAAAAAAAAGAATCATATACTTTATATATATTTGGTCTTTCTGTGACCTCATTGACTTATTTTCAGCATCCAGTTTTTAAGTGTACTGAAGTCTGAGCATTTTCAAATGGCAAATGCCCTATACTGACCTTGTCATTGAATGCATCATGGACAGTGCATTTACACAGCTGCTGGGCTGAATCTACTTTATGATGGGAAATAATAAATGTACATAAACATTCAAGATGGAAGTGAAATATGACGACTTCCATTCTGAAATCAGAAACATTTCATGGAAATGTTTTCTAGTTCTGCACTTGTGGCCTCACTTTGGGCTAAATATTCATTTGTTAAATATTTTTCTTATAATTTTATTGTTTTTATTCATCACCAAATTTGTAAATCCGATGTCACTACTTCTGTTCAGTAACTTTTAAAATGCTTTTTCTTTTTTCAAAGCTATTCAGTCACCTGAACACACTCAAGATCTTGAACATGATCAGATACATATAATCCATGTATGTCTATGGTCTTTCGGTTTTGAGTTATCTACAGAATCTATAGATGAAGGTATTGCGCACAGTGGACAGATCAATGAGTCGTTCCTGCATATTTATTTTCCTTTCTTCGATTCAGTTCTGATCTGAAAAATATGTAGAGGGTAAAACTCTCCATCTGTCTCCTGTGATGCTCTACGGCTGCCAGTCCATCACAGGGCAAACACAAATAGAGCATCGCAACCACTTATAGTCACACCTGTGGTTTGTGCTGTGGGAGAAACCCAGAGCGCATAAATACCAAGGCAGGACTTGACTCGGGGATATCCTCACTGCAGAGCTAACCACTACACCACGACGCAGCCTCATGTATTTATTATAATGCTGAGCAGGTGGAACTCTGGTTATTGAGCTGGTGTCATATATCCATCGGCTGGATGGATTATATCTGCCAGAAAAACAACTGACTGAACAAATGGACTGCCTTCTCCGTTCACTTGCATGTCACTTGATGATTAAACCAAAAAAATTGAATTGATTTTATCCGGGTTAAAAAAGAAAAAAAAAAAAGTTGTGGAGTTGTGTGATTGAAAAGCTGGATAACTCGCTTCAAACGGAGAATTTTATCTGCAGTCTGTAGGAGCTCGTGCATGTTTTCCTCTGCAGCCTTAATATCCGTGCCGTCACAAACTGGAGGCTTTGCATTGTTGTGAGGCTTGGAAATTGGTGAGACTGCCATTGTATGTAAAGGCTCACTAATAGACCCCAGTGGGGCATCATTCTTATTCTACTCATGATGAAGACATCCTCTCTCTTCCTCTTTTTTTTTTGTGTGTGTGTTTTTTTCCCCCCTCTTTCCTCTCACTGTGTCTCTCAGACTTGATATTTTTCTCTTGGCTCTTCTGTGCTCTGCCTGTGGGCCTGTGAAATGTCTCTGTCTGTGGAGAAGGCCCCCTCGTCCCTCTGGAAGTCATTAGAGAACCTTTATGAATATGTGCTGAAAGGGCACTTTTTTTTTTTTTTTTTTAGGGGTGGGGACTGAGTGGGTGGGTAGTTGAGCGGATTTATATGCTACCGTTTGCCATGGATGCTCTTGCGAACCACCCATGGATGTTAGCTTTCTGTGCGTGTTTCTCCAGCATCATTTCATTTTGAGGCACTTTGGTTCGTCTTTGTGCGTCACTGGCGGAGCGACGGCTGCATTTAAGTGAAGATTCACCGAAGATGCCTTTTTTTTTATGTATGGGAGAAGTTGTATTGCTAAAAAGTTTTGTTAAAATTGCTGGTCTTCACAGACAATGGATTCCCCTTTCATGCTTTTTCCCAGTTTATCCTGTTCATATCCACTTTTTCCTGCCTGTACTTGTGACTTTTCTTTTTTTTTTTTTTTTTTGTGAGTGGAGGAGGGGGTTAAGTGTAACTTGAGGCACAAACAGAGTGAGCGCATTGTGTTGGTAAAGTGCAGCTCAATATAAGTGCATTTTTGAAAGCGGGAAAGACGCAACAAGGTTCAATTTTTGCAGCTTTTATGCATTCTGTCCCCATGAAATAAATATCACATATTTTAAAAGCTTGTATGTAAAACGACGCCACGGTTAAATATTCAACGTGCTCTTGGAGAGATAGTGGCCAGGATGTACTAAGTGCACCACTTTACTCGTAACATCTAGTCCTAAATCTGATTGGTTTGACTATGCACCCCTACTGTTTCGCCTGTGGCGGATTGTGTCTGCATCTGAACTGGAAGGAAAACCTTCCTTCCGAGGTTATCGCTACCTCTTGTTGATCTGTGCTCGGCGGTAATAAGATCGCACCAGGAGTCGTGAACGTGAAAACAAGAGAACGAGAGCAGGAAGGTGGCGGCAGTGCTGGTTTGCCACCGTGCTTCCTTCGCTAATTAATTGTGGAGAGGGCAAGCGTTCTGAGTGCTACCTGATGCTCCGGACTGCAGGCCCGCCCGGGTCAGACGAGCGCTCCGGCGCTCATGAATCAAGCTGCTGGGAATGGGAGCCCAGCTGAGGTCCACAGGAGGAGGGGGGGGGCGGGGCACAGCGTCGCAGCAAAGGCCTCATCCGCGCCGCAGAGGTGCTTTGGAGGTCCTGCTAGCTCAAACAATCAATCAGAGACCACTCTATTGTAATTACACCCAGGGAGCCGTGGCGCTGAGCTGTCCACACCTTGCGGCACATGCGACTTCCCGCCATTCCTTCTGTGCCAAGCGCTTAGTCTTGGCGCTCGCTTCTATTCCCACCAGCATCTCCATCATCATCATCCTCCCTTCTCCTCAGTGGTACCCGTCTCCAGTCTCCAGGTCTATGTCTGAGCCCCTTCGATGGCCATCTCCGTTGAACTTCCTGTCAGTGTTTAATACATTGTGAACACATGAATATGTGCGTGCGCCACACCGCTGTGGACCCCGCAGAGGAGAGGATAGATGGGAAGGTGGACTGATGGCGTCTGTGCTGGAGAGAGGGGAGTATGTAGGGCACAATGTGTGGATAAAGTAATGATTTCTCCTTCACTCCCCCCCCCCCTGCTAATTAGTGCAGGCTGCCTGCTGCCTTGAAGGGGGCTGTGTCTAGGGAGCCATGCTATTTGTCTTGAAGAATTACCGGCTCCTTAATCCCACAGATACTGGAGCAGAATTCTGCGTTTACCTGACTGAAATCACCTGTCAATTTTGATTCAATGATTATAGCCTATCCACATTTTTAGCCTCCTCTCCTGAGTGCAAGCACACAACAGGGATGTTGCATGAGCCGCGGCAGACTTCGCCTCCCCTCACACTCTCATCCTGCACACTATTTATACGTGCCTTCATGTCGGAACATCCTCCACACAGATGCACCCACCATATTCCCCCTTCATATCTTATTTGTCCTCCCCGTATCTCTCCCTACATCCTTTCAACTCTTGTTTCTCCACCCCCATCATTTGGAGAGCTGTCAGCACTGCAGCGACATCACTTAGCCCGGTGTCAAGCTGCTCCGCTGATAGCAACAGTGTGCAAATACCACATGCATTTCAAGGAATAAAAACATTTTCATTAAGCTGTACACGTAGCTCGAGTCAGCAAGACGCATTATCATCCATAGACAATAACATCTTCAGCTCATGTTTGTTTCTTGATTATACTGATGGATGCCCTATATGATCTGCACATTTTTTGGCCATAATTAGCTTTTCAAATCAATACTGGTTTGGAATTAAAAGTAATATTTCCACCTGAGCAATTAAATCCTGATCTTAATATGTCTGTTTCACCTCTGATGAACTGAAGCAGGATAAAAATTGCCATGTGCACCAGCTGAAGCCAGTATAAACCAATGGATTTTATATATATATATATATATATATATATATATATATATATATATATATATATATATATATATATATATATATATATATATATATATATATATATATATACATGCAAGAGGGCTATTAAGATAAGAATGAACTTAATAATATAAATTCTACAGCAAGAAAACTTTATATCCTCATTCCCATGAAATGGAAATACTAAATATGTGCAGATGAGGCATAACAGTTGGAAAATAATGCAATAAATACAATAAATAGCGACTGAAATGTTTAATTTCAAAGTTAAAGAACCAGTTATGACCTTTTTGAGAGGAATTTGGAAATCAGAAAGTGTTAATAGTGGCAGTATCCACTTGTATTATTAACATAGGTAATGGGATCAGTTAAGAACGCCATGCTTTAATATTTTTTGGTGTTGGAATGCACTGAGGAGGTTTAAACTGCATCAAGAGTTCATGGACAGAAAAGTACTTGTGATGGATTTGCAGCGAGTTGCTGCTTATGTTAAGAAAAGAAGAAGAAAAACTAAAACGAGGAGGATGTGCAGCATGTTTGAGACACATGTGCGGGGTGTTTATGTGGGAATCCCATTAACATTTTCCAGCCCGAGGAGAATTTCATCTCCATAGCAGCTGCATCTGACAAGTTGGCCACTGCATGACAAAGAAGCCAATCATTAATGTCAGCTAGAAGAAAAAAAGAAGCATTACGTTTCCCTGGAACTACGACTCAGTAATGATGTCCATTTTCCTGAATTCACTTCTTTTTCCCTACTGGACTAATAAGACAAGCCTTTAATGATGTCTCCGGGTGTACTATTTCCTAACTTCACTCGATAGTAATACAGCACAGAGCAGGGGTGCCATAATTCAGAGTGGAGGCAACATAAAGACACAAAGTAACAAATAAAACATTCACCCACACAGTATTTAGAAATAAAAAAGAAGGAAAAGTTAATAAAACCTGACTTCTTCAATCTGTTGGACGACGTCGTATTTCCAAGTGAAACCTAAACAGAGACTGTCTGACTGAAGTGGTGAGTCAACAATCTTGATATCAGTTCAATAAAGCTGTTTTGATGAAGTAGAAAAACTTTGAAGTGCTTTATCAGTCACATCCAGTCATTCAGAGAAGACTGCAGTGAAGGCTGCGGTTAATTTCATTTCAGTTCTGTTCACTCTTCTGTGGTCCGATCCAGTCAATTCCAGTTTAATTTCATTCGTGGGATGAAAATTACACCACAGTTAATGTCGGGACTTAAGATGGCAAAAAAGCATATAAACAATATTGACAATAAATCTATATCAAATAGCAGCACAGACAAAAATGTACATCTGAACAAAAGATATCTTTGGCAGATGTTGACTTTCTACTTTAGGATGATGAATGAAAAGAAAACCCAATGATACTCAGGGAGAACATGCAGACTCCACACAACATGCACTTACTGTATATCCACTCTGATGTGACAGTACAAACCACTACACCACATCGACAAGAACAATCATCAGATCACCGTGAACCTTTTACAATGTTGTTGCAATAATTTCTAAGTCATTTCGTTTTTCAAAAAAAAATTTTTTTTTAAATAAATCGTGATCAACTGAGTAAAATCGATAAGCGTTTCAGAAAAAACACCAGATGTTTTGTTTTGCAGCTATATCACAGGAAAGTAATGGTTTGATTTGAGTTTGTAAAAGCTGATATAAAACTTAAGTTTTAATTGACTCAGTTTTGTCAACATTTTTTGATGCATTTTTCATCGTAATGTCGTTGATCTCCTCAGTGAGGTTCATCAGCTTCCTTTGTGTTAAAGATGCACAAAGTGCCACAATAATGTCTTTAACACTTTAAAAATCACAAGATAACTCAAAAATAAAATCAAAGAACACATGTTCTTACCTAAACAAAGACACAGTTTATTGCTGAACACTGAATTAGGTAGATTCATGTGTAGGTGAAATACGTGCAGTTAGTAAACTGTCAATTTGGACCATGGTTGGTCAGTATAACGGGATCTTAGCTGATTTAATTGCGTAGGGCATCTTCCTGGCTTAGTTTACTTTACCAGATCAGTGCATGTGCCCCGTCCATAAATTCTCCCAGTAACAAGAGAAGAAAAAAGTGACAGCCAGTTAACTGTCACAGCTGACGGAGCGCTGATCAATCTGACACCCACACTTCAGGTATGCCCACCCAAAAGAGCACCAGCACACAGCGGTGAGAACACAGCACTGCAAAAACTAGAAGAATACGATTGTATTTTTAAGGCACAGATTGTATTTTTAAGGCACATGTGATTGCAATTTGTTTTTAGTTCAGTGTCCGACTGTCTAATATTTCCCACATTATAGAGTATTATCTTTCTGATCTGCTGAGAGCCATAGGCAGTAAAAACCATCACTGTTAACGAATGTTGTCTGGAACTGTTGTATCTCTTACACTTTTCTATTTTCATTAGGGTTATTTTGATTCATTTTATCACACCGTGTAGCAACCAGCAATTATAACAGCTCCTAATGTAATAATTTAGTCTTTTTAAATGTAATGAAGCCAATAATATTTTGACTTGCCAATAGTTTAACAAAGTGTTCCAGTCAATAGCATAACGTTTCGCCAATAATTTAACAAGTTATTATATTACTGGCAGGTTATTACTGTTAATTTTTTTTCAAAATTAATAACTCAAGCCAGTACATCATAAATATAATGAAAATTCTGGGGAGGATTTGTGCAGTTTGCTCATCAGAAAAAGGTACAGTGGCTTTAATGAGGATACATACAGTAGTATGAATCATTCTCTCATTTATTGGTTGACTTACATCTTTACAGTAAATCCAGCTCAAAATATTTGTGTTTTGATTGAATAATTATTACCTGGACTTGGGGATTGTCCTGTCCAGGGGGATCGGCTGAAGCTCCCTGCAGCTCCTCAGTTGGATGAAGTGGAACAGAAGATGGATGGATGGATAGTTTTACCCTTCACATCTCTCTCTCTTTTCAGAAAAGGCATTCCCCGAAGTACTGTGGCCCCCCAGGGGAGGACCGGCCCGGACTTTGAAGACCACCGGTTCATAGAAATGTGCAAAGTTTCCTCAAACTGCAAGAAGTTTTTTTTTTTTTTTTTTTTTTTTCCTCCTTCTCTATAAGTCACATGTTCTTAAGAGCCAGAGTGTGACAGTAACCAAAAGGACATTTCTGCTCAAGGGAGGCGTGTCGCCGAGCACACACCCTTCTGAAATGCAGCAGTGAGGAATGCAGCACATCAATGCCCCGGTGCCAGAGCCATATAAAATGGATGACAGAGGCCTCGGCTAAGAGGCTTTGCCAAAGCTGTGGCTTACCAGTCTCACAGGTGTTAATGTGCACTCTGTCTGCCACCCTCCCCGAGAAGACTGGGCACCTCACTCACTTTCAACAACCCGGCAGCTGGCACAAAAGTTACCACCTCCAGCCCATCCAGCCATTTTTTTGTTTATTTTTTTGGGGGGGAGGGGGTGATGTGAGGGAGATACCCCCCTCTCGGTAACAGACGTGGCAGGAGAGGCTGGTGGCAATCATCCTCGTGACACGCTGAGCGAGGCTACTGCCGTGCAATGAGCGGGCAGAATAATTTATTGTTGTTGTTTTTAATAGTCGCTGTGACCGTGTGGAGGAAAAAAAAGTGGGGGGAGACGAGACGAGACGAGACGAGAGCGGAGCAGGGGAGGGGAGGGATGTGCTCCCGTGCTCATGGTAACAGTAAAATGAATGGTTCCTTAGAGATCGTCTTTAACAAAGCAGAAAAAGAGCTGGGAGGATTTATAGTCAGTGTTGGCTCTGCTGAGTTTTGATTGGAAGCTTTAAAGGAATCCAAATATATAATCTCAGGTCACATTCATCCATCTGCTTAAGACAGGAGAGCAGTACGTCTCTGAGACTTCATGATCAAACATGTTTACCTGTGTCTTCTTCAGGTACAAGCAGCTCCATGGCCTCGTCCCGTCGCTCTCTCTCTCTGAGCGCAGATTGCTTTTGGGCTTTTTCTTTACAGCAAGAAGATGCTTGGAAACACAATCACTGATGCTGGCATCCTATAGGCCATCTCTTGTCTCGTGTACATAATACGTGATAGTGAAAGGAAAAGGTCTGGAGTAAAAGCTGCTCATCTTAAAACACGTTCGGGAGTAGATGGAGCAACATAAAAATACAGGTTTTTCTTTTTTATTTGAAGAAATTGATTTTTTTCTCTCTCTCTCTAGGCTTATAGACTCAACAGCTTTTCTTTTACTGAAAAAAAAATCAGCTCGGGGAATTGCATCACACTTACATCAGGCCGAGCTGTGAACCGAGTGTCCAGTGTTGTATCATTTGTTGCTTCGGTTGCAATATTGAGGTAAAATAAAAACAAAGTTAAGCAACATTTTTTTTTTTTTTTTTTGTCCGGATGGATATGATGTTAGTAAGCCTATTAGCAATATGTAAACATTTGAGACGTTATTAACTTCGAGTGAATTAAAAGCAAATGGTCATAAATCATCCAGAGTGTGCATGTAAGCCCGCTCCTTTCTCCGCAGAGTAGAATTTATTCTTCCTTAAATGTTGCTAAATCTCTGGCTGCAGCCTATAGATACTTAGCTTTAAGCAGGGGAAGAGTGAAATCCCCCCTGTGTCTTAGTGGAAACGTGGGTCTGAGCAGACTGGATTTCAGCTCAATCGAAGCTGTAATTAGTTGTAATTTACGGGGCGACTCCTCCCCAGCGACCCCGCTGTGCCGAATCCCCCGGCCACTTGGAAAGATCATGTTTTCTTGCACAGTGCATGGCACTCAAATGAACCACAACACCGCCGTAATGGCCTGCTCCCCACTGATTTGCCCACCTTGTGTAAGGTAGCTGAAAGTCACTTCTCGTGATGCTCAGTGAAGCGTACGCGCTGCTATTTCCATCTATTAAGATTTGAAGGCGCGAGGGTGCCCAGAGCCTCCATAAACACATCAATAACAGACGCAATTGGAACGGCTGGCAAAGCTGGTGGTGATGTGAAGGTGTTGGGGCTCCGTGTTCCCGCAAAAAAAATCAGTGGCTGCGGCTGACAATGTGTTTTTAGATCTAATGATGCATTTACATGTAATTCTGTGTGCTTGTTATTGTTCTGAAATCAGCCCAGATGCAATTTGAGTGCATCAATTTAGAGTCCAATGTTACTCAAGCAACTAATGGACTCTCCGACAAAATGAAAATTGCTTCCTAATGATCTGACTGAGCTTGATGGGTGAATCTAAATTGATTAGTGCGCTAACATGAATGTAATGTGGAATTAGCCTTTGAGGAGTGTGATCACATTTTCCCGCTACATGCTGACCTTCTGACATGCTATTGTTTTCTGCTATATGCTCCCCAGACCTTTATTATCACCCTCTCTTTGTACCAATTAGAAAATATGTGGATGTTCTCATAAATACTTGTTGTCATGGTTATAAAGATCTGAGAGTGGCTCAAAAAAAGGACATTAGAGGGTGCTTGAGTGTTTGTGGGTGTCTCGGTGCTTAATGCACCTCAGCGAGCCTGTTTCCTCAGGCACCATGAAAGTGAGAACATACTGTGTGTGCTAAGATGTGTTTTACAAGACACTGGTTGAATCGGTTCATTTGGAATATGAGTAAAGTAATAAATTAAACAACAGGGTACCGCCACTGCTCATGTCCTGAACTCACTAAATATTAGCTGATTATCATAAGAACTGAAGCTGCTATGAGGGATTTATTGCCATTTCTACAACAAAGATTTAGGGAAACTCTAATATATTCCGGCAAAACTCTAACAGATCCTCATTCTGTATGTCTGCTTTTGATACATATCTGTATCAAAAGGTTAAAAAGGTGAGAATTGCCAATTAAAAAAGGACATGTATACAGAGGCGATGTCAAACAATTCAACAATTTAAAACAGAGCAAATGTTTATGAAGATATGCCTTAGATTTAATAAGCTGAATGAACATTTGATTCGCTACTGATCTTATAACTTGGTCATAAATCATTCAATAATCCATTTGGTTGGTGTTAAAATGGATTTAATAAATGTAGACATGCTGCAGGTGGTAAATTCAAGTTTATAAGTGCATTGTTTTTTTGCGGTTTGTGGCAGAGCCTTCCTTCTGCTCCGAAACTGGGCGCCTGCTCATTTTTAAAGGGTTCGGGGGACGAGGGTTGTGGCCTACAAAGGGTATTTACATGCATTTAATGGACTTTGCTTTAGCACTTCATGGTTTAAATGCAGCTCAAAAAGATGCGATTCCCTCCTGGGCGAGGCCATTGAGCACAAAGTGAATATTTTATTCCATTTTCGTCGTGTGGCCTGTTCAACATGCCACTTGCCACCGTGTTCAAGGGCACTGTGAAAAATGCTGCACTGTGAACATTACTGATGGCGGACAACTTTGGAGTTAAAGGGTTAAAATGTACTTTTTCCATCCACATTTACACACGTGTACACAGTGCTTTCCAAAACCCCATGAACTAAATCATTTCCTATTTTTGTTAATTGGTGATTGAGCCGACAATACTTGAAATCAAGCAAATGTAAATAAGAGCTCTTAAATTAAGCAAAAGGAAAAACAAGAAGTGTTGAAATTAACTGAAGCACAACAGAAAAAAAATAAAAGTTTTGTGGAGGGCAATTTTCAAGAATAAAATCAAAAATGGTTATTTTTTTGGAATTGGTAATAAACACTCAAAAACAGTCATGCTGTTGAGGATGATTAAATAGTTTGTCCTGAGTTGCAAGAAAAAAGCAAAAGCCATGCGGAGGGTATCAAGTGTGAGATAAAAAGCAAACGACCACCGTGTGTTCTAGAAAGAAGCCCGGAGATTCACTTGAGTCCTGGCCGAAGCTTTTAGCAGGAGCAAAGCTCAGAAGCGCTCATCACCCACCCTGCATCCTCTTTACCTCCGTCTGCTCAGTCTCCAAAGCGCTCTCGACCCCTTACAGCAGCTCACCTCTGTGAGAATGAATAATGAATGTGACTAGACACCCGGGTCAGAGGTGACGTGTCTGTGAGGGAGCAAATTCCTCCTTGATTAGTACATAAAAAGCCGAGCCCATCTGCCTCCTCTCTGAGATTTGACAGGGGTCTGGCTAGGAATGCCAGGAGCCGAGGGACTGCCGGGCAGAGACAAGAAGGAGACGTCAGGAGGGGGGACGTCAGCCCTCTGCACCCGGCAAGGAGAGACCCACAGCAAGGGGACCTGTTTTATCGCCGCCTCACATCACGCACACTCTGCAGCATCGCAGTGTGCAAAGCCAAGGCTTGCCTTTAGGCATGTTATCTTACTGCAGTGTATACAAATCAGGCAATCAGCCACTAAATGGCAAAAACAGCTCTAACTGTGTTGTATTAACTCATAAAACTTGAAATTCCTAGCTTTTGTTTTAGGCTACTGGTGCACAGAATAATGTCTCCTTTACAAAGTGGCCATTAATATTTGAAAGAAAAAAAAGA
This sequence comes from Salarias fasciatus, assembly GCF_902148845.1. Classification (NCBI taxonomy): domain Eukaryota; kingdom Metazoa; phylum Chordata; class Actinopteri; order Blenniiformes; family Blenniidae; genus Salarias; species Salarias fasciatus. The sequence goes on along the minus strand of NC_043746.1, from coordinate 19,188,121 downwards.
TGTATAATATTTTTATTCATCAAGGACGGATTTAAAACCTTTAACATTTATAAAATGAAATTCTCTTCAGTTTTTACATTAAGGTGAGCACAGCGTATTTCATCTCACTGACCTGAGTTACCAATCCAAACTTTTCTCTTATTCAGGCACCAGATCTTGGCCCGAGGAGTTTGCTCCCGCTGGACAAAGGATGACCACAAGCTTTTGTTTTATCCTCTATTTCACTCTCACAAGGGTCTTCAGGAAAGTTCAAGGCCGTCTGCAACTCCACCAAGATCTCTCTGAACCCGCTGACCTCCCATGGGGGGCATCATTGATTTTATTAGTCTTTATAGAAGGATTAACGGTGGGAGTTTCTCTGTACACTCATCCGCTCATTTACACCGACGGTCCGTGCTGCAGGGTGGTAAATTACCATACAGTTTCTCACTGAAACAGTTCAATACATATATACACGTCCTGACCGAGGCCGGGATAAAAGCACACGTGCTGGAAAAAGGCCGACGTGGACCAGGTTCACCTCAAGTACAGAGAAAGAACATACCCTTTGGCATTGGCTATAATTAATATGCTAAATTGAATTGCAATAATCGACGAGGGGACTGGCCTTGTGCTCTGGAGGTAGGATGATTAAAATGTTAGGCTCCAGTGAAGGGGTGATTGGGACCCTAGTGAATTAAGGATTGGATTTGATGGGAGACAATACGGCTTCTATTTTTCATTAATTAGCTTCAGATCCATAAAACCCGTGAAAGACTTCAATTGTGTATTACTCTAGCCTCTCAATTACAGCCATTCATTAGCTCTGAATGGCCTCCACCAAAGCATTATAGCACATGCATATGAGAATAAAGCAGTGAATGAAAGGCTGAGTAGACTACCCTAATGCCACTGGCTCCCATTATTATATTGAGGGAGTTTATAAAAAATGTTGGGGTCCTTTGTCAAATGTCAAAGGATGGATGTTACATGGCCAACATCCAGCACAATGAACATTTGTGTGGGGTGTCAAGTCATAATAAGTTTCTATTTAAAACTCCCTGCAATCATATCCACACGCGGAAATTGTGCCCTCGCAGACATTCATCAATATCAGCTTTTGAAGTTGCCTGACCAAACCGCGGCTCTTCAGTGTTTTTCCACATGAGGCTGTGTGGTGCAGTGATCACGCAAGAACAGATGAAGCGTAATTGGACATAATGAAGTACAGAAAGCCTCTCCATATTATATCTTTCTGCAATTGTAAAGGGATTGTATTTTTACCACAGCCTCAAAAAAAAAAAAAAAAAAAAAAAAAAAAAGACGTCCACAATACGAGGCTTCTGAGATTTCAAACACTTGTTCCGTGCAGACTGCAGATGCAAAGAGCTTTTAAATGAAAAGACAGAGTGCAGGGAGTCTTGTTGTACCTGTCTGTGAAAGCAACTCTTTAGGCACCCAACACAATCTGCGATTAAAATCTCCTCTGACATTTCATTCTTGGAGTGTCTTTGCATCACTTAAACTTAGTATAATTCTGTTTTTTCATGCATCCAAAAAGCCCGAGGATTTACTACACTTTGTTTTGGTGTGTATATTACCATAAGAAGATTACCAAAAAAAAAAGAAGCTAAATGTTGTTGCGTATCCTGTTTGCAGTTTGCTTGTCTCTTTGTCTCCGCTGCATGTGTTTGCAGCAGTGTGCGGCCGCTGTGTGTGCCTGCGGCTGCACACTCACACACACACACACACACACACACACACACAGATAGAGAGAGGTGTAGTGACAGCATGAGAGAGGTGCATGATTGTGTAATGAAACCCATAATTGCAGGGCGAAAAACGGGTATTGTTCATGCGATTGACAAGTCCCTTTCAGTCATGAGTGCAGTTTTCTGTCAGGGCCTGTTTTTCCTCTCCCCCACTTCCTCGAAAGGCCGTGCACCTTCTGCATGCGGCATCAGAACACAAAGGCATCACTCTCCTGGATAGGGACTGTGCTTGTTGATAATGCATGATTTGCATTTAATTCTTGGATAAGACAGGCTCCCTTATAGTGCTGTAGAGCCCCAGGCCTAATTACATTGTGTTCTTATCCGGCGCCACAATGCTTTGTTAAGGGACAAACACTGGGAGCGAATGACATTTATCTGCATGATACGGCGCTGATATTGTTGGCCGGTGTACATGTGTATTATGACAATAAAAACAGGTAGCAGATGTGCTGTTGGGGCATTGTAGAAAAGGTGCACCTGTGCACATGTACTTTGATAAAGCCATGTCTAGAGGTTTTTCTTGCCTGTGTGTTTGTTCACAACGGAGCAGTATGAAAGGATACCTGATGCTCCAATAAAAAAAAAAAATGGATTTGGGAAAGTCAGAGATGTTCCCTCATTTATTTTTCTCAAGAACAGCCTGCGTGTGAGGTGTCATTCATGTCATGACATCTTGGGGTATTAGTATTCACACCTGTGTCTTCACACGCTCTTCACCGCTCTTCTAATATTTGTAAAGGAAAGAAAAACATCTTGTACTGCGAGCACAATATTGTTCAAACTGGCTTTTTGTCCTGCGGCACAGCCCCTCCAGACAGTGTAAGCAATTTTACCGAACACGGCTTTTTTCCCTGACTAGTCTTCCAGAAGAAAAGTTCCAGACAGGAGAATCCAGAATGTCACATATCAGGTCAGTGCGTCCGGCTGTGTGATTCCTCAGATATTACACATTTTTAATTCCTCCTTACATGCCACCCGAGAATAGTGTGCACAATGGCTGGCTATAATTGAGCCATATTGTTGCTGAGCTTAGGATCCTTTTGGGACGTGAGGAGAAGGAGGAGGAAAACACAAGCCTGACCCTTGAGATGGAGAGGCACAATCTGCTGTGCATACCTCCAGCTTGCACCCTCCCTTCTTCATATCAATGAAGCCCCCCCATGCTTCCTCTCACTGGTCATTTGCTCCTCTCCGCCTGAGTGTGGTAGAGACAGAAAGCACCAACCCGTCGTAAAATGTGTCAGATCTGGCCTGCTACCATCCCCGCTCTCTGACAAGTGATTAAAAACGTATGGAGCATATTGGCATCCCCAATGAGACCCTGCCAGACAGCATAGGGATATGTGCTCACACTCAATTGCAGGGCCTCATCTGCCACCTGCACCTTTTATAAAATGAATTTGTCACATATTTGAGGCCAGGAAACTGCCCGGCTGAGTGCCACCTCCATTTGAGCTCAGTGGTTTGAACACTATCAGGAGGGATGTGTCAGAAATGGCACACTTTGAATCATATGTGAACTGTTTCGCCATGTGCTACTACTTGTTTTTTCATGACAGGAAGACAGGCCCTCAAGCAAGGATTCACTTTTTTTTTTTTTTTTTTTTTTTTTTTGTGAGTGTTATCCTGGCGATTCGTCTTTCACACCAAAGATGATTGGAAGTGTTAACCGCGTTTCCGGTGTATAGCATGTCCCTTTGTCATGTCCTCCTGTCAACACTACATAGCAAATTAATTCCCTCTGGATGGTATGCCAGTTCTGTCTTACATTCACTTTTCTCCCAACGCTACTGTTTAAGCAGTGTAATAGCTGAAGGCAGAGAAGGGACGGCTCGTCTATTAACACTGAGACGCAGTGCAGGAGTTTTAGACTGGGTAGAGTTTGGTCGTGGCAAATGATTTGGTTCAACAGAAATTCCCAAAGGAATAACAATTTGCCTCACCATTCCCTGGCCCTTCACAGTTTAATAACTCAATAGATTACCTGCCGCACTTTCCCAAGGACATTAAACTAAGTTCTCCGCAGGATCGATGGGAAAGGGCTTTTTGGATATCAACACTGCTCAATACTGCACACTTCATTTCCCACACCATACAGGCTCCAACATTTAATTACACATCCTGGAATGATTTTAATCCCAATTTGTACAGTTACGTAAAGCAGTTGTCAATGAGAGGAAGACAGGGGAGCATCACTGTGAAGAGGAGGCGTCAATTTCCCAAAATAACATAAAGCGATGCTGGAAAAGGCTGAGCAGAAAACTCAGCAATACAACGCAAAGTTGAAGGCTTATTTTAGGCAACTGATTCAAAAAAGCTTTTCTTTTTTTTTTTTTTTCCAAAAGAGGAGCGGCTTAAGTGGAGAATGTGAAAAGTGGGTACTTGTATTCCAGACAGGTAGCAGGTAGGGAGGAGTTATTGGTGCCCACTTGCTTTGTCAAAGGCAAGAAGGTCTTTAGAAGGTCTTTTTCGAGTGTGACACTCATTGCTGCCGACTATTTACCCACACTTGTGCTTTTATTTATCGCATGGTTCCACACCATGAATTATCTAATGTCTTATGGACTGTAAATTTCCCTAATGCGGTTCTGCGTCCTTCCTCTACACTTACCTACACACAAACGCGTGTGCACACAAACACACAGAACAATCAGCCTCATGCGTGCGCAACCATAATACGACGGAGTCACCTTTTCGTAGGACTACTCCCTCAACTTTATTGAGGCAACACCACGCCCGCGTTTGTTTGTAAAGGCGGGTAAGTGATGAAAACATCTGCTCGAAGGAGCCCCGGTGTCCTTTCGAGGCCCTTGCGGAAAGCAGTAAAACTGCTGTCACCAATCAATCAGTAAGAGTAGCACAATATTGTTTACCAGCGCAGCTCATTAAGCAATGTAGCAGAACATGCTAACTTAATTTAAAGTGAGATTTATTGTAGCCCGGGCAGGAGGGAACCGTTGTCCCGCAGCTCAGCTCGGTGCTGTAGTAGATCTGGGTTGCTAAATTACAACTAAGGGCCCCTGATAAATTGTTGTGCTCCGATCTAACCTACTTACTGGTTTGGAGATAGACAATAATGAAGAATCATTTGAGGTTGAAGTGGAGCACACTAGAGTTATTTGTGATCACAATAACAGGTCTGAATGCCCCCCAAAAAAAACCGAAAACAAATCAACAACAGAAGCAAAAATAACATTTTGTGACATGAAACACTTTCACAGACAAGATGAGGCGAAGGTGAAATTACAAAACAGCTTTCATTTTACAGTAAACTAAGGTGGGAGGCACAAGCAATCAAGTACAGAATTAATTGTTTTTTTCTTATTTTTTTCTGTTAAAAAATAGAAAAAGACACTTTTCGAGGACTGAGATTGCCAGGAGGAAGACAGGTTTGTGTTATTTTGCCCCCCACAGCTGAAAAACACACTGGTATGCATAATTAGCAACAGAATTGTGAAGGTGTTCATAAATAACGAGAAAGAAACACAAAGTGCTGACAACTTAACTCCTTACACACACACACACACACACACACACACACACCGCAACACATCTGCGGAAGTGACACCGACACACAGACAGGCGTCCCACTGAGGACGAGGTCACGCCGGAGCCCGGCGATCAGGACTCTCCACGGGGCGCTTCAGGCTCCCTCCCAGGTACCAGATCCAGGGACATCTCTCCAGCAAGTGCCTTCTGGGAGTAGTCACACTTTTAAAAGACGGAAATTAAGTGGAAAAATGTCTGCTCACTCACTGATGTAATTATCTGTCCTGGATTAACATCTGTTCGCCGAGCTGAGTGCCAAGTCCACTTCAACATGTGCCAGTACCTCGTGGCTGCGGCGGGTATGTGTACCTGTGTCTATTTCCAAACACTGTGTATCTTGGCACCAGCTGCAGCAACTTTTCACTCTGACATCCTCCACCCATTCAACATCTGTGTATTTATGTGAACATCTTGGCTCCAGTCATTGAGAATACCAACGCAGTGACACCACCTAATCAGTTTTTCCAGTTTAGCCGCGATACTGTGATGCCGCTTAAATTAGATGGAAATTATTATACGTGTAATTTCAGCTTTGTCAAGCTCAAGTAATACGTATAATCATGTCTACAAAGCAGAAATAGACAATAACGATAAAGGGAGTGTTTTATTCTTATTTCAACGTATGAGACTTTGCCATATTATCATATTTCTTTTCAGTCGTCAGGATTTTTTTTTTTTCCCTACCTTTTCTTCCTTCATTATAAAACTAATCCAAGCAGGGACAAGTCCTAACAGATTATCCTTTCCTGTTGGTAGGAAGCCTCTGGAAAGCTCATTAGCATGCTTCATTTATCTATATCGTGTGTCAAAGTGAGTGTCAGGGTGGGCGTTCACCCAGTGGCTTATTCACACCTTAACAACTCTGTTGTAACAGAGCTCAGGTGGCCTGTGTGTACCAGAGGACCTGCTTGATATTCAGCTCGCAAACCCGGGCTAATCCATTATGCATTGGCATTGTTATACTCCTTTTTACTTTCCCCCCTTATTAGAAGGGCTAACTTTCCGCGGCGCCGCTCTAGGTGTGAGCTAAACGAAGGATTCCAGTTGATTTGTGGTTATTGACATGCAATAACCGAAGGATTACGCCTTACTTACGCCTCGCTGTGGAAATGTCATCCAGTGTAAGCGGACGGGATATATTTGGATGACCCTTGGGTATACATGCTGACTATTCCCAAGAACATTAAGCCTACTGGGAGCAAATTATAATTGAACTATATCATGGAAAAGAGAATTTGCATCTCCTCTTGTTAACTGAGCCCTAATTATCTTTACTCTTTAGTTATTGGAGCAGAGGGGATAGAGCACGGTGTCCTCTCTATTAGATCAACTGTCTGGGGAGTTTTTCAACTATAGGTTAATGAACTGCAGAATATCAGGCAGAATGCAATCACAGCTCAGCCAATATTACCAAGGATATGATGTTTCTGAGTGTGTGCATCTGGGCCGGGGAAAGTCGGCTCTCGGGGGAGCATGGCCCCCGTGGTTGGAGAAATGTATAATTAGCAACAATGCCACGGTGGATTTCTGTTATTGAATGCTCAATATTTCAAATCATCTGCCCTGGTCGCCACACAAACGGCTCTAACCGGAGGATGTTATCAAGTACTCTCATTGCGATGCATGACATGCTTTACAGAGCTCAGTCAGTATAAGGTTTGTGTAGCCTCTGACTTGTCAGATGATTCTGTAATTGATTAGATTAATACTGATCAGTGCTAGCATTGAGCACAGGGTGGACTGGTGTCAGAGCAGATCAGATAATTGAATACACTGCACTGGTGAGAATACATTAGTGTGAATACATCAATGATTAAATGGCTACAGGAAAGCTATTAAAGTAGTAGAGCATTCACATATATGAGCTTCCTCTGAGGGGGAAAAAAACATTGATTGGCTTATCTTTCAGACAAATGTTCTGGTGCATTCCTGGTGTTGATCACGATACACAGTCAGGATGTGTTGATCCACGCTCATAGGAGTCACTTCAAGATAGGTGGATAATCCTTTAAAGGATTTACATTTTGAAACACAGTCAAAAGATTCTTGAGGACCGAAACAAGCTTTTTGAGCCTCATCATGCACCCCAGGTTATCCCATTTGCATAATACATAGGTTTATTTCTCATCACACAATCTTCACATGCTGATAGACTTGGCCACTCATCCTGGAGAGCAGAAGACTGAACATTTGCATAAATATATTCAATCAATTAGACTGATCCATTTTAATTTGATCTCCATTTAACTCGTTCACGCTACACTGGCAGAAGCAGTGACAACAAAACCAAAGGTGGCTTGAATCAAAGGTGCACAACACAAACTTGCAAGACTTTCTACCAGAGAAAATGTGAGTTATATTTGTAAGGGTTGCCTAAAGGTAAAGAATTGTTTGTGGGCTGGTGCTGGCATTATTCCACCAATTGCTTAAACCGAGGAGTGCTCTCATAGGTTAACTGTATGCTTCTTCATCTCTAATTTAGCAGCAAGAGTGATTAGCACCTAAGCTATGAGGAGCTCAGTCTACAGAAATGAGCGGATTGTCCATCCTTAGCTAATGTTCTCGGAAAATGGACTTTATCTCATGCAGCACCGGAGCCCTCAGCTTTTCTACTTACAGTGGAAGGAATGAAAAGCCTTCTCTTGTAGCTCCCCTGCTGGTTCTGCTTCACTGGCAAGCTCAAGCCTTGCAAACCATCCCTTCTTGTACTACGGGCTTGCTCTCGCTGGTTACACCGGGTCATGTGTGTGGGAGGAAGCATAGCTGATGGTGGTTTCCCGACTATCTGCTCGCCCGATAGGGGAGTCGGGGTCATCTTTTGGTTTTTCCTCAATCAGAGATAACTTATTATGCATTCTCACTTGTTTGAAACACGGTATTACACTGAATATACTGTCAGAGTTAATTTTAGCTTTTTATTAGTATTTCATTTACAATCTCTGCTCATTTTATCAATCTGAGTAACCATAGATACTCTAATCGCAGTTTATTCAAAATAAATATGCTCCAACTCTTTTTATCTACACATGTACAGTACATACACACATATGAACTACCACTTTTATGATGGACAATTATTATTGTGGTTATGAGGTGTTTAGACGTGTGAAGTGGGCAGAGTGTACCCTGGCTGTACTCCACCCAGCTGGACTGGGATTGGCTTCTGCCTCGGGTCTGGATAAAGCTCCTGTAGAAGATAGATGAATAGATGGATAACTGGTGTTGTTCCCGTGTTTTACAAGGTTGGTCGAAAAGCCACTGTTTACTCGTTCTCACGCACAGTATCCATGTCGCTCTGCTTTTACAGTGAAACAACAGACCAACTCTCCTCACTAAAGCCTGTAAGGATTTCTAAACTCTGCCTGTTTGAACAAACCCGCTCAGTCTAATCTGCTATCTCATCATCCCAGCACGCCAGACTCTACCACGGCGACACGTTCCTTCAACTCACTATCTGCAACACTATGTGGTTTGTTATGATTTTTAAAGTTATTTCTTATTGATCGAAACATTGCACCTGCCTACATCAGCATTGCACATAAAGGAATAACTAATTTGTTGATTTGGGGCTCACATTTCACGGCAGTGCCAGCAGCATTATTCTGAAAACTAAATTATTAACTTAAAACACTTCACAGTAAAGGCAGTTGTGTGCTGATCTACTTCAGTTCCATTCTCCTTCCTTTACTCTGGTGTCAATACTGAACATCACCATTTGTCGCGGTTATTGCCCTGCACTTATCCATTGTAGAACAATTTCATAATGAAACAAAACCTCAAGAGAGCAATTTACAACCAGGCTGTTTTTCACCACTCTTTGAGGCACTGTTTCAGCCCCGGATAGGTTATCGATTAGACATGTCTGGTCAGACGCATTGTAAGTGAACTGTGTAAAGGCACACGAGAGATGAAGACGACTTTGAAGATTCACACAAATTTAACATTTAACTTATTACAACTATTAATAAGTTGCGCTGTACATCTCGCAGTATAATCTGTATGCGACAGCTGCGATGGTCAGATTTACTGAGACTAATACATCCTAATCAACGGAGCCCACGCTGTTCATCAAGTCGCAGATGCCTTGACGCTCTGCGGTAGAACCATTCATTAGTAATTCTGATAAAGGGTCCGGATAATTTTCTGTGCAACAGCAGGTCCAGTGCTTCTGTTGTTTTCATTCATTTTGTTCATCAGACTGAATCTCCCAGGACCCGGTGCCATCTTATGACCATCTCCTCTCCAGCTGGTTCACAGGTGGCTAAGCACACTTTGCTCTTATTTGTCTGGCCTGCCTGTTCAATATTAGTCTTCTCTCCATCCACAAAAGGGCCCCTGATATTGTTATGAGAGGGAAGCATGGAATCAAGAAGAGCAAAAAGGCATTTGGCTGGCATTTCCCACCTTGGCTAAACCCGGCTCCTGGTGCCTGGGCCAAACTGTTTCGTTTCTGAGCGAGCATTGATGATGACACTGTTCCAGGTCTCCACCTGTGTCCTCCTCCTCTGATCAGTGCAGTGGCCATGCTGGGAAGGGATAAGCAACAGCAGGGCACTCTCATCTTTCCCCAGTCTTTCCGCGCTGATAAGCATAGAGAGATTATCAGGATTGCAAGGTGTTAGAATCTCGATCTTTTATGCTTGACCTGAGATCGATGTACATATGTCTGTTTAACTCAAGGATTTCAGCCTTTGCGATGGAAGAATTGCTCATCAATTATCTCTTCATTTAAAAATAATTTATTGAAAAATATTTTCTGTTGAAGGGATGTACGTATTTCTGCATGTTTTCTCAAATCAGCATAGCTTGCTCTGTTTATGTTTACTGCAGTATTGATCATTTTAATAATGGTTCAGTTGTTTCAGTGTGTCGGCTCATCTGTTTGCTCTTAATGGTTAAGGCGTGGGGATATTAAAAGTTGAATGCCACTGGGTGCTTGAAAGAAGAAAAAACATATTTTTCATGGGAAAATTAGTGGTAATGATGAATTGCGAGCACGCCCACTTTATTATCGCACAAAAGGGGCGTATTCTCTTTGTGCAAGCACACCCACATTTGGGGGAATACTTCGCACCAGCAAATGATTTATGCTTGTGAGAAAAGCACACATTCAAGGAGGAATTGTAGCCACAGCACACACAATACCTTCAGACAGACACAACAAAATGAACAGATGTGGGGTGAATATGTATTAACTTTTTGAAATTACTGATATGAAAACAACAGCGCGCTGCTTGTATTCAGTGATTACGTATCACCGAGGCCGGCTCTGTAGTCGTGCGGACGTGTATTTTCCCGTTCCCCTCCCTCTTAAGCCTCAGAAAAACTCATTCTCAGACTGTCTACACATGATAAGCAGTCTGAGCAGCACTCACGACTTAGGTGGCGCACTGGGAGTTCAGTTCAAAGCCTATATGTTGTTTAATTTCTATAGATGTTATGTACAAGAAACACTCCTTTATGCTGGGGAACGCCAGTGCGCACTTGCTCTTGAGCCTTAATTTTTACAGTTTGCTCGGGTGAGGATCACGAACCCTGCAGTATGGTCTTAATGCAACAATATTCTCAGTCATTCTTCATTCAATTATACAATTAAAAGACAAAAAAAAAAAACATTTATACAAGAAACCAGCAAATGTCCTTAAAATGATGCATTTCTGCTTTAAACATACAGCATAAACTTCCCCAAAATGCCACGTTCATCTTCTCTTTTCCCACCAAATGTGCCTCATGTGCAGCTTGCATGGACCCCCAAAGCTGTGTGTGCAACTATTAGCTCGCTGGCTTACTGGTTTGCTACCTAAGCGTAGTCATTTTCAAAATCCAGAAGTGCACTTTTCAAAACCTCCAATCAGCACATGATGACACGGCAAGAAGCAAAATGCATGACAACTGACCTCAGTTACGTGACACACGCCGTCAGTAAAGCTGCATTTACTGCCGGTGTGGAGCGGAGCGTCCGTCCGTCAGTCTGCCTGATTATATGCATTCAATCAGACACTGACACACATTATTTTAGGACATCTAGTTTGGCCCCGAAATTAAAGGAGGAGGCAGAGGGAATAGTCGGTGTTGTGGATGGGTGTGGGCGGATAGATAGATGAAAGGATGCAGGAGGAGATGGAGGCATGGCATGCTCTTAGGGGTGGAGGCGGGAGGGGGTTGAAGTACCTGGTCCAAATAACAGGGAAGGCCAGCTGGGGCGTTTGGCAAACATATTTAGAACCAAGTGGCAGACCCTGAGCCCCCGAACTAATCCTGTTGCAGGTGATTATGTGGAGGGAATCTGAGAAGTAGGCAGAAGACTAAACGCCCTGCGCCCTTCCCTTTAACGTCCCGCATCCTGCTCCCATCGCTATTTGAAGGACCACATATGTTTACATACAAAATTATTACAAGAGCTTATCCATTTGTCTGATGAGCCCTGCTTTATAAAGTGCAATGAAATAATTTTTTATCTCAACAAAGGCATGCTTTTAAATCAATATGAGCACTACTTTAATATGAATCTTGTTCTATTGCAGCATGGCATTGAAAGCCAGTTTCAAACAGTGAAACAAACACAAATTCACTGAATAGGCAAATCATCCTGCAGTCCAGGCTTTAAAGCAAAAACACAGCAATATATTTACCCATGAGAGTCCTACAAATGAACTGAATATGACTGGAAGTGTTGGATGTGAGTTATTTTTTTCATAGCATGCTATTTTTTAAGCGCCCACACACTGGAATCATCACCTGCCGTCAACCCTTGTCTGTTTAAATTAGGCAATCAAGAGAGCAATGAAAGAGTCACAATTTTTTGAGTTTTTGCCAGGAACAACTGACCTACTTTGGGTTAAAAGGACTCACAAATGTAGCATGAATGCATAACACTGTTTAGAATTATTCAAATTGCATCGCGCAGGTGTGCAGACTGCTGGTACACTATAAGCCAGTCCAGTCTGTCCTAGCTTCTGCTTTTGTTCTGTTTTACGGGTAAGTACACAATAGAAAACATGTTTTCTTTTGGGTAAAAGTAGTGGGTGCCAGCACTGATTGTCCTAAATTATTCAATAGAAAAAAAAGCCATCTCAATTTTTGTACAGAATGCATGCAGAAGAAATAGGTGGTTGGTGACAATGTGACTTTACAGCTCCTTCCCACAGAGCAAGCCAATCATTAAGATTTCAATCACAAACTATAGAAGTTTGAGCTGGTAATTATCAGCAATTAGTAGAAACTATGGAATAAAGCTGTCTTTTGTGCAGGTTGCACAGCTTTTGAACAAAATCAAGGCATGCCATTTAAACCCCAGGGGGGCCTAAAATTACTTCTTTCAGGTTACCTAAAGATATTCAAAAAGGTAAGTGACAAAATAGTCTTTTTTTTTTTTTCTTTTTAATCATTTTCCGGCTTTCTTTTCTTTCTGTTGCAAGTTGAGTGACAGGTACAGCCTGTGACAAACAGGGCTCGTAACATGCTCCAAATCTGTCAGAACTGATTGCGGTGGCCTCATTTGACTAAAGGCTACATTGGAGGAAGACTTAAAAAAAAAAAAAAAAAACAGACACCACGCCCAGTTGATGATGAGATTATGAGCTGAAATGTGTGATTAAAGATTAAATCTATTTGGCCTCCTGCAGCCATATGGGCTTTCACAGGATTGTACAGTAACCTTCCCATAGGTTCCTAATCCCTCAGAGGATTATAAACACTATATGGGCAGCGCGGATATTTCTGTCCACGCCGTTAGACTGATGGTGTATACAGTTGTAAATATGATGGCTTCATCATCAGCTTATGCTTCTCTGTCTGACAGCAAAACAGAGGGTTGTGCTGCCAGATAAAACCCTCTGTTTTGCTCCCAACAAAATGCACTTCATCAGAGTGCATCTTATTGGCAGGACAGTCAGTAAATAAACATTATTTCACTCTATATTTACGTGTACTACCTTATGTTACTATCTTCTCTTAAAATGTTTGCTGTTTGAATTTCACCATAATGGTGTAATTGTTTTTTTTTCTCCTGTAAATGAATTTAATGTGACAAACAGAGTGTAAGTTATATTTGTCGTTTGTTTCTTGGGGTCATAACATAATTGCAAGTCGCAGTGATTATCAATCATGCTAGCTGCTCTTTTAATGAGATGACCTGTGCTCTGATGGTTGACAATGGGAGCGGACACTATTTTTGAGACGCATGTTCAGTTTAGAAACTATAAACCATATTATTATTCTCCAATTACTGACTTAAACTGCACCGAAGATATCTGTGTCTTTGTAGCAATGTCACTGAATTCTCTCCCCTTTCAATAAAAACTGTGTTCCACCACAGAGGAAGTGAAGACCCAGTATTTAACCCATCCTAATCTTAATTATACATGCTCGGGACAGTCTGCTGTCGTGGTGCGGCACCAGAGGACCAGCGAGCTCAAGGGGGACTGTCAGCAGTGGGATTTCACCCTGCAAAGTTGTGATCTCAATCTGCCCCTGAAGTAGACTGACATTAGAATGCCTTCGATTAACATGTCAGCATCTAATATCCAATGTCTTTGATGGTTCATTCTCCAGATAAGCAAATTTTACTGCAAAACTACTGGAAAGAAAAAAAAAAAAATCACTTGAGAATTACTTATTAATTGACAAATTCTTCACACAGGCACACAACAATGGCCAAGCCAAACATCTACCTAACAAGCTTGTTGGATTTTAGAAACGCTCAGGAAGAGGAGTGAGTGGTGGGACGATCAGTTTCCCTGGGTGATAATCAAAGACATCACCTCAACACAGCGATAACTCGGCCCAGCACATGAGTAGGCAGGGTGCGAGGATACACTAGATCTCTCTCTCTCTCTCTCTCTCTCTCTCTCTCTCTCTCTCTCTCTCTCTCTCTCTCTCTCTCTCTCCAGTTATTCCAAAATCACAGAGCAATGATTTCACATCTGTCTATAATGAATAAATTCATCATCTGCAAAATCATCAAAACTATAAACGTAGATTAGCTGATTGAACCCAGACAATAGCACGTGTTTTAATGAAATGCCCCCGTCTGCCAAAATCAAATGTGGGGTCTGGGAAGAATGTCTCGGTATAATTGGTGGGGTCAGCCGTGCCTCTTTATAGACACAGTGCCACATATCATCCCTCCTGGAAGTAGCTTAACCAGCTAAACATTCTCGCGAGCTAGCTGTCACTTCACTCAGCAAAAATAATCCTCTCCAGACCTCAGCCAACCAAAACTCCCTGCCAAAGCATTTTACTCTCAGAGCTATTAGGGGATTTCGTTATGTGACTGTTTGACTTAATTTTTGTGGCACTTCCTCTTCCTCACATTACTTTTGTCTTGTCTGTCAAAACCCCTCGCGAGTCGGCCACATCTGATAAAATACGGAGATGAAAAAAACGAGGAAACAAACAAAACAATCATGGGATTATGAACAGTTAATGAGATCTTACCATAAATGTTATTCAGTGCAATTAGTGTATTTATTTCTGCAATAGTCGGTGACATAATCCAAGAAGTCGTGCAGAATCCATGACATGCACTGTGCCTTCACTTGATGGCTCTTGTTTTGTCTGGGCTCCCCGTTCAGCTCTTCTATTTGTTGTTCAAACTGTACCGTGCCCTTATTTTCTGCTTCGTTGGGAACCACGCATAAGGTGAGCAGGGCTCGGCTTTCAAATCACATGACTGTCACCTGGAGACATTGATCATGATGGATGAGATCACGTCTCTCTTCCCCTCCATCACTGGAGTCGGGAGGGAGGAGTAAAAGCAGCATCCAGCAGGTCTTTCATAACAAGACAAAGTGGGGAAATGTAGGGATTTTTTATATTAAAGGATTAGTCTTGGCTGATAATACATTTGGTCATTTTGCTTCATGAGGATTCTAAAATTAAAGCTTGGTAAGACAGCTCGTGGATTGAGGATTCATTCTGAGACATTCATTTTTTTTTTTCCATGCCTCTCTCTCTCCTTAGAGCCAAGAGGTCGCTGATTAAATGATGTATTCTGAGGAAGGCGTCAGCCAGGTGCTGTACGACGCATCTGTTGTGTTATTCCTCCAGACACAGTCCCACCCATGGCAAGCCTCCCGAGCAGAAATGGTCTCAGCTGTTGTGTTTCCATTTATTTATTGTCATCTACTGGATATCTATTTGTACAGTTCTCCACAAAACACAAACTGATTTAATTGCTACAACCACCAGCAGCTTCCCAGAGTACCCCCGCCTTTGACATCCATCCCTGATAATATCCTCCCGTAAGGTTCGGCGCGCTTTCTGTGCCACTTCGAAAACAAGATCCAAAACTACAGCATGGACACCATGGCACAACTTAATCAATTTCTAGTTGTAGAGTTATGTAATTCTATTCCTGCCAGAATGCCACTCCTCCTGTTTATTACAAAAACATGCAAGCCAGGAATGAAATGAAGAAAATGAAAAACTGAGCTGATTTATAGATATAATTTTTAACCTTTTATTAACCCACTAAAAAAATCTGCTTACTAAAATACTACATAAACATTCAGACATAGGTTTTAAGTCTTATAAATACATCTTTTTCTTCATATCTTATACTTCCAGTGTATTTTTTTCAGGGTGTACAGAGGGGTGGTGGTTAGCAGTCTCATCTCTCAGTTTGAGTCTGCTGATCTTTGAGGTCTGTGAAAGTCTCCTCATCCATTTTCTCCCATATTCCTCGTTCAATGCTTGAGGCTAAGTGACGACTCTGTTACCGCGTATTTGCGTTTGTCTGTGACAGTTTGTCTTCCTGTGTTTGCTCTGTGATTTACTGGTCCAGGTGTATCCTGCCTTCACCGGTAGCTGATGAAACCACGCGCGTATTCACGTAAGTATGCCAGTAACTTTCTCTCTTTCTCCCCTCATCTCCGTCCAGGAGTTCTTGACTTTATTCATGTTCTGACAAATAACTTCTCTATTTTCAGAGGTACAATGAAATGCGCCGATATCTTTCATTATAATCTGTGACTCCTCTGTTGACACTGTACAGGCCAATCAACAAGCCGCACTGAATCGCTTTCTTTGTGGAGAGATAATCTCAATCAGGTTTATTTTATGTATCCTCAGCATCAGCTAAACAATGCTATTCTTCAGCTGCTCTAGAGCTGGCATATCACGGCTGGCGTTGATATTATTCAAAGTTAATTGTGTATATACTGCACCTGCCAAATGGACGCATTCACTTCAATCCCTTTTGTGTGTGAGAGGACACAGGTCGGCCTCTCAGTATGGAGCACAGCGTTACAGAAGCACTTTATATTTTCTTTTTCACATTGTTATTACAAGAGAACAGTATGTTGCTCCTTCAAAAAAGACATTATACTTTAACTGTCAGACACAATGTCTTCCAAATGATACAAATTGCATAAAAAGCAGTGAGAGAAGATAGTGTTTATTATTCTACTTTTAAGATAATATTACACCATCTTGCAAGCATCCTTCTATTTCAGTCTATTGCCGGCACTTAAACGTTACTTTGAAACATCTTCAGTGTTGTCATCGTGGTACAAGTGATTCACTTGAGCGCTCATAAACTGACAGCTGCGTCGGAAGACCTTTGATTTACAGTGAAACACGTATCCTTTCAAAACCTGCGCTTTATGGTTGGGATGCATGCATGTCAGGAGAGGTTTTTTTTTTTTTATACATCGTGGCTTTCCTTTTCGCATGCGGCGCCTGCTTTACCAGACGATAACGTGACGTGCACGGTGATCACTCGGTGCCTTTACCCTTCATCAGGCGGGTGACCATTATTTGGTAACTTCCTCCCGTTTCCTCCAATCTAACAATGGCGAGTTGATTACCGGCGCAGACCCGCGTGATGAGATGGTTGCGATAAACACTCAGACAGGTGTTGCTTGTGTAAGCAAGGCATGTCTTCCCGTCTTTCAACCACCGCACCTGCTTGACGACATCAGTGCGAAATCAGGAGAATCTGTTCAACTGATCAAGCCAGATTTTTATATACATTTTGCACAACTGCTTTTTTTTTCTTGTAATCTTGTATTTTTCAGAGGCTGCTAAGAAAATGATTGAAACTGTACGGAGTATGCTAATGATGTGTGTGGAAGTGGGTAGAGAAACAGAGAACAGACACATTATGAGGTCTTATAGTTTCCTCCCACAGGGCGAAAACGTGGAGGAGTTTAATGTAACTGTTTGGACGGGCGGATGAATAACCAATATCTGCAATACTGTTTAAGCAACAGGTCCTATATTTCATTTACTTATTTGACATATTATCACACGCTGGTTAATAATCTGTGACAGATCTTGAAACATATCAAGGGAAACATTGAACAATCCGAGCATGACACGACTAATAATTCAGCTCTTCGACATATTTGTTGAATTATTGCGACAATAATGTTGGATTTCTTTCTTTTCTAGCCATATTTATTTCATTTTTGTCATGCTCCTTTTGATCTATTGCTCACCACACTAAAAGACATAAGTTCTTAGATTTTAGAGGAAAAATGGAGAAGCCTCAAAATGTACCACATGAAAGCACAAAACAAATCTTTGTAGTGATTGTACCTCGTGTTAAAGTATTTCTTTTTCTTTTGTTTTGTTTGTTTCAAAGCCCCGGAGTGTATCATTATTTCATGGCATTTATTCAATGAGAATGTCCTCCAAACATTGCTGTTTTTACAGTGTGAAACCGCTGCATTTTAATACTATATATGGTGAAAGGCCAAAAGACATTTCTTTCTGCCTGTAGGTACACCCTACAATTTCCTTTCTTGTCTCCATAACTGGCAACATAATGGCGGAGATGCTCCCTGTTCCTGTTCTGTGTATCTCTAAGTGTGCAGCTGCCGCCGCCCTGCAAGCTTGGAGTAATCCTGCATTCTGGCAGAGCACTATAGCCTAAAATAATGGGCAGCACATTATCTTAGCTAACAACATATTTCTGTGTCAAGGGCAATTTGGCAATAGGCTTGATGTTTAAGGACTCATAATCATTTGAATAGCATTAGCTAAACACCCCTTTAAGAATGTGCAGGCATGCACACACACACACACACACACACACACACACACACACACACACACACACACACACACGTACACCGCCGCACACAGCGCGGTCTGTGATTGATTAGCACAGTGGCACTGGTACAATAGCTCCGAGGGGGTGCAATCCTTAAATAGACGATTTGAAGGAAGAGAAAGGCAAGCCAAGAATTCTGATCAGCTGCAAGAAAACTGTTCTGGATGGCGTTCAAGAACTAAGACACAATCCTCAGAAGTAAAAAAGAGGGGGGAAAAAAAAAAAAGAAAGGCACTTTTTCCCTCTCATTACACTCCAGCCAGTGTCTCATCGAACACTATCTATATACTCAGCAAATCCGATCGGCGAGTCGTGGGATTTTATTGACATCTGTTTCAACTGAATCGCTCAAAGATTATCATCAATACTCTAAATAATCCTCATCCGTGCTTTATGTGTGAAGGAATCACATGGCGTTAAGGCAATTAGATACAATTCAAGTGTGCACATCTAAACGTCTGGAATATTTATAGCTTCTACGCTGCGAATGAAACTGATACAAAATCAAACCACCACACTGCACAGTCAACATTACAGTAAATGCGTGTGAAAAACATATAGATCTGGCACGCCTGTAACAGTGTTTAAAGGTTAAACAGAGTCAATCTGCATTATGAAGTTAGAGCTACAGTGCCATGATGATATCAGCATTACTTGTTTGTGGATGAGCAGAGTTATATGTGCTTCGTATTTGTGTGTCGGTAATGAGATTTGGTGGTGCAGACTTGCAGATTTTCATATTCATGTCATAATTGATGGCTCTGAGGCAACATTTGTATGTGTGTATTTAGATGCGTTCTTGTGTAATCTGATTTGATTATCCTCATCTGCACGCCAGGGTTTCTTTGCCCTCAAATTAGACTCAAAGGCCCATCCCCCTTTGTCAGGTGGGATGTTTGCTTTTGTTAGTTGTGCAGCTTAAACAACACTAAAATGATAAATGGCTTTAATGCTGGACTCAACCTGGTTTGACGAGTGAGCCTGGGAGTCTTATGGAAGACAAAAAAAACCCACCCAGGATATGGATGAACATCTGACATGGACAGAGAATGAAATCCACTTGTCTGAATTCATTTGACTGAGAGACCCAGTCAGGAGAGAGGTGAGGGCAGAGAGCGACAGGTCCCTGTCAGCTTGCTCACAGTTCAGTACACACACACACACACACACACACACACGCACACACACACCAAGTATATTAAATACAAATTGGATTATGCATGAGCACCCTTAAATACATACGTACACAATCTGACACGTGTATACAAATTTGGATGTTCATGGATCTAAGTAAGAGCAAGGAAATCTCATTTCAAGCGCGTACATATGAAATTACAAAAATATCAATGAGGATACTAGGAAAACAGACAAAAATGAGCACACAATTCTTTGTGCTACGATAATAATCCCACATGGTAGATCTAATTATAATCCAATTTTAATCATCATAGTTTTGACACACAGGCTTGTTTCTAAGTTATTCACTCATATTTTCTCTGCCAGGCAAAAGGGCAAAAAATAAATCTGCTAGATACACCTGCCTTCGGATTGATCACCTTACACCTGATAGGTTTCCTCTAGTTGATGAGAGAGAACAGCACTGCCTGCTGCTGTTGCTGAATGCAACTGGAACAAGCAGCATGCTGAACAATTACTGTGATCTACAGCATGTACTCATGTAATGATTATAGTTTCCAAGTCCATTCCCTAATTTATGTCGCTGGATGTTGCTGACATTCAACGCAATGGTTTTGTTTTCACCTCTGATTAATCTCCGGAAACAGTGGCGAGCGGACTGGATCATAAAATCATTTAATCATATATGTTTGGCTGGCTGTTTAACTGCACAAGTCTCGGTGATGTGGTACAACTGACAACGTACATTTATTACAAAGACTTTAAATGATAACATCTATGGAGCTGTTCGGTGGAAATTATATTATGTTGACACAAGAGGCCCCATCTCGTGTCTTTGCTAGTTTCAGATAGACACAGTTGACATTTCCCATACAGCTGCTCAAACAGTGCATCGATGTGCAAGTGAGGTGTGGCCGTGCGTCTGTAGCTACCAGCTATCTTGAGAAAACCAACAACTAAAAACTGTGTCGTGAAGTGTTTTCTTAATATGTAAATATGTTCACAAATACCGGTGGCTTGCAGACCACATCCTTCCTGTTTGCTCCACACTGTTCAGTAATCAGTTGTTTACAGGAGTGGTTCCTTTGATTTTATTGGGTTCCTGCTGCAGGATCTCTATGTGCGTCTCTGAAACGGGCCGGTAACATCATCATTTACTTGCAGGCCATGAAGACAGGGTGGGTCAGGATCTGACAGCAGATGATATTGTGCCTTTTTTTTCTCTTTTTTTTTTCAATTCATTTCAGGGGGGGGGGGGTCAGTTGTCAAACAAAGACAGTTTATTACACGGCTGTCCTCGGTCCCGAGACCCAACTGTCAGTGAACTCATAATCCTCAATGCACGAGAGAGGCAGCACGTTAAAGTGACATGTTGTAAGTTTGTCACGAGGAAGTGGAGTGACACATGTCCTTTCATTTTGGTTTTTCAGAATATAGTTTTCAATCAAAATAAACATCATGCTCGTAAAATGAGATTACAGCATCATTGGTTAATTTACAGCAGCAGTCTAGAAAATGAGATTTATACAATGAGTGCATATCAGCAAATAACTCATGTGCCAGTGGATTTGTTAAAATATGTTCAGATAATTTATATTGTGTGGGATTTTCTTGAAACCATAACCAGTTTCGGAGTTTAGCTCATATGAAAATCCTGTCAGCAGAAGCATGAGGGAAACGAAAGGGTTAAAACCGCAAACGTGGACATGAACATGCTCGACTGCACTCTGCACGGTTCACTGCGTGCTTCAGACTGTTAAAACGTGGCCTGAAGTCAACACGGTCCCATCATTTTGGAAATCAGTTGGGGAGTCACTGCTCTGGTGTACTTGCAATAACAGTTTAGTACAGGCAGTTCAGATTAAACACCAAGTTTTCACAACAAATAAGGTCTAATTGTCACTAATGAAAAACTGTTGGGAAATGAAAATTAGAGTAACATTCAATTTCATTGATATTTGTGGTTTGATGCATTGAACAGGGTGAGTTGTGAAACCCGGAGGTATTCTGCCAAGTAGCTGAACATCGAAAATGAATTTAATTCTCGACTCTTTAGTAGAAATCTCTGGATGTTAAACAATCTCTTTTTTTTTCTGGAGCACATAAACAGTTTTGTCTCGTCTGCTGGTGGAAAGCTTCATCATCCGCAGTGCTATTTAACAGCGGTGTTTATTCCGTTGACAGGTGGCATCATTTTATGGTCTAACTACATACTTAACTCATGTGCTTTACGAGTCTCTCAAACCCACAAAGCCTCTTTTTTTTTTTCTTCTAATGAAAATTCTTCGGCGCAAAGATTCATTAATTTGCCGTCAACACAACCTTTACTGTCAAAGACCGCGCGATCTTCCCTTTCTAATTATTATTTGACATTTGATAGATGACGCACATGTTAATATCCAGACTGTGGGAATGCATTCTCGGTATTGTGCGACAGCTCACATGCGATTTCACAGAAAAACTGCTTGGACAAGTGGAAAATCGCATCTCTCCTACCAGCGACTCCCTCTCCTCCCCTCAGTCATCCACCATTAGGCTTGCACAGTAGCAAAACCTGTTGGCAGTCTAAGCCATGCTGCTACCTGCTGAAATGTAACTAAGACAAAGCTCCTTTATCTGCCCTGCTCGTCTGCCGTCCTCAGCACACAATTTACTATTCAGTCATTTAACAGATGCTCTTATCCAGACAGAGACATAATAAGCGCATTCAAATATGGCGGAGCCGCAGACAGCCTCATATTTCCTGCTCGTTCCCCCCAACTATGTCAGATGTGAAGGACGCAGGGCACTGGTGCTGGAGGTCACAGGAGATCTGTCTGGATGGCAGACTGCAAAGATGACTTACTTTATGACTCCCACTTTGGATTTCTCTCCCTCCCCGCCTCTCTTCCTCTCTCCTCCGCTCCCTCGCTCTCCTCCTCGGTGGATTTCTCATTTCCTATGTTTTTTCTACCTGCATGCCACATTACATTTTGAAGGTGAATCCCATAAATACTGAAATTACTTTGGAGGATAAATTACTCAGAGGGCTTTTTTTTTTCTTTCTTTCTTTTTCGGGCTGATTACCATTGCATGGAGTCCCCAGCTTCATTTTCCATCCACGACGCCTACCAGGGAAAAAAATCCCGCAACATCTTACTTCATACGGTGTGACAAGGCTAATAGTCAATTCCTCTTAAAAAATATCGACTTGAAACAAAGGACAGATGAAGGAACAGAGAAATGTGCTGATTTACTTAATCCTTTTGAAATGTATATCATTTGCAGATTTGCTTCCCCCGTGTCTCATGTTTCTAATTCCTCCTTACCGTTTTATCTACAAAAACAGGCCTGGAAAATTAATCTGCTGAAGACTGGTGACAGGGTCATGTCCAGATCCAAAGACGCACCCAGCAGGTGCTTCCTCCGCGCCTGTGTGTGACTGTGTTTGAGCACAGTTCGGATCTGTCTGGATTTAAATAATCGCAGTTTTTCGTATTGTTTCGCAACATGTCAGAGAGACGACGGCGTTCCGTCGTTATTAGTTTACCTTCCACACATCGTCACTTCTGTTGATTGGCATTGGGTTGAGACACACACAGCTAATGCTGAGATGAGGCCATAAAAGAGGGGCCACTATTGTTTTCCATTGAAAACATTTGTGGTTTAAAAGTGAAAGATGATGAAAGTATTTAGTGTATCGAAATATATGTATTATTTCAATCCATGCTACTTTTACATAAATTCATTTTAGAAAGCATCAAGTTGGTGACACTGATCACCTTATATTATAAATGAAGGGCATCATTTCACTTCAGACAACAGTAACCACTGCGATCTGGCAAAATACTAAAAACTGCCTCCATTCTTATCTCCGTCCACATCAGTGAGGTTGTGCTGAGGTTAAAAAAAGGTGAAGCAATATTGTGGACTGAATTCTGTCATTCTTCCATATCACATAGAAGGTATTTTACTGAACAGATCAACATCCATCGAGCTCAGCTCATTCAAAATACACTCAACATGTCAAACTCGCTCCCAGTCCAAAAATTTAGAAAACTCTTCATCCTCCGGTAATTTTTAGGCCAAATTCATTGAATCCATTTACTGTTATTATTATCATCACCCGTCCATCCTCAGTGCTGTCTATATCCTGTTCAGTGGGGACTTCTACACACACAGGGTCCTCAAGGAAAGGCTGTTTACATAAGCCTACACTTATGTATGTTCTTAAACCTCAGTTGTTACATTCTGTTCTGCAGAAGTGGGAGAATCATCATTCGAACAACGGTTTCCATGTAATGTCTCAGGGATATGTGTAGGTTATTAGCCTTAAGGGGAGCGCCTGCCAATGCAAACAGTACCAAATATTGTCTTCTGAGGAAATTACTGCAAATGTACAACAATCTATGAGTAGTTGCCAAAGAGATATAACATTGTCCAACATCTCAACAGCCTATGCTGTCCTTCTACCAAGGCAAACTTCTCTGATAGCATGTGAACAAGCGCCCACACATGACAAACACGAGTGGGCGTGTTACATGTCAGAGGAAGAGTATTAGGCTCCATCCCTAATCTATTCTCTCCCAATCCATCGCCTTGAGTGGCACTGTCCCACTGATTCAGGCGAAGAATAAAGCTCCATTGTTTATCGGGGTAAAACTGTCAGCAGGGAGGCTAAAGCAGAGATTCAGACACGGTTATGTATCATAACGTGACACACTGTAAACACGCCACTGTGCCACTTCTCATTTTAATTTCAGAACGAGGCTTCATGGCTCTAGTTACTAAAATGTCAACGCTGCTCGGTGTCATGCGTCCATTGTTGACATTGAAAACATGAGTGGGTGTGCCAAGTCCAATAGGAATAATCAACACACCAAAACCACTGTTTGTAAAGCTTTATAAAAAAAAAAGAAAAGCATAATTATGGATATGGATCAGACAGCCTCATCAGCTTCTGGTAACTTACGGTTATGTTGTCATCTCCAGGAAGATATATTTCACACATTTTCCCACAGAAATGCCATCGTCACGTCGCGGCAGTGTGATGAGATGTTTTGTAGTGATGAGCAAATGAATCTGGTGGAAACTGCCTGGTTGAATTATTTGAAAACAGATGGCGTTAAAGCGGTGTAAACATGCCGCTCCCTCCTCACTCGCCATCAGTCAGTGATGAAGGAAACTGTTCGAGTCACAAGTGCAGTTTGATTGGTTCTCCGCCAAGTCCTCCCGACTCAGCCACAACACACAGAACCACAGACGCCCTCCCACACCCCCCCGACGCCCAGCCTCTCCGCAGGCCAGTCAGCACCGAGCGCCGCCGCCGCCGCCGTACAGAGCAAAGGAGGGCCAAGCGGCAACCGGGGCAGCGGGGGCACAACCTGTCAGGGATCTCCGCTGCCAAGCCGCAAATAACATTTGGAGGTAGCCTTGACTGAAAGTGACTTTCAAAGTTTACGCTCACATTCAAATGAACCGCGCACACAACAATATTACACTTTCCATGTAGTTTAATTAGTCTGTTCTGAAGATCCAAATAGCAAAAAAAAAAATGAAACTTTTAATCCAAATATATGTGCAGAACCATGAATAAGTTTTTTTGCAACATTTCCCATTGATTCATCATCTGTGTTTTCAGTTAAAAAGCATATACATTTCTGGAATTGTTTTTGTTAGAAACTGAGAAAAATGTGGTCTTTATTAAAATCTCTATCATTTTAACAGAGAGATGAAAGAAGTGTATGGTTGTGGCAACCAATAATATAATTAATGCCAAATTTGTATTAATTTTGGCTATTTTTAATGAAATAAAGCAAATAACATGAAATATATAACTTTCCTTTTTTTTTTTTGCCAACCTCTTTCTGGTGCACAAGCTGCAGAAAAACCAGCAAGAAATGTATTTGTTTTTAAGAAATGCAGTCCAATTAAAGTATTAATTCATTTCAGGCTGTATCTGTTACATTTTAAAATAGTTTTTTTTTTTTTTTTCATTTTTCAACGCTACTCCTTAAAGTTACAACACAAAAATGGCCATGCTTGATGTGCCTCTCTTTGAGGGTGAACATATGCATTACAGTCTGTAAATCTTACATATTACACATGTAACAGCAGACTCAATATATTTGCTAAATCACATCACAGCACAGCATTTGAGCGTCTAACTCTCTTGATGAGGGCGTATCGATCAATCTGGAAGAAGCCTAAATGTCACAATCAAATCATGTAAACCTGCCAATTGGTTTTCAGATATTTTACTCAAAATCTCAAATATCATGGCCGAAGGGGTGCAAATAGAAAAGCCAAGTGAATTAAGGACACAAGCGATTTCTGATTCTAATTGTGCCTCCATATAGCTTGTAAACGCTCTCACTTTACCACAGAAAAGACACGCTGTGAAATGTTGACGGTGCTGCAGTGAAAGACAGTAACAGTCCTTCTATGAAGACATGTTTGGATAATAACACGGATGCAGCTCTAATAATTGAAAATAAAAGTAATGAATGTTCCACACTGAATATCTCTATGGACCATTGTCTTCCTCATATTGCTTTCTTTACTCTATGCCAACATAATGTGTCTCCACTCCCCGCTCCCGCTGTAGCGTCGCTGGGAGTGTTTAAAGAGTCTATATGGGCTCACTTGCAAATACGATGACCAAGAAACCAGCAGCAAGACATCAATCATCTCATTTTGTTGGAGGTTTGATAGAATTTAATCATTTCCTTCTGTCTGAGAGGTTCTGGAGGTCGATAAGCCTGATATTGCAGTGACAATGTTAGTTTAATGAGCCTACATGAGTCATATAAAAAAGCAGCAAATCATAAGTATTTTTTTTTCCCTCACACTCTTCCACGCTCCTGACAATCGTCTTGAAATATGAACTCCATGAACTTGTCCACATGTTAACGTTATGAGAGAGCGACGCAGGAGAAAAAAAACAATAAACAGAAGCAACGTTTCAAAGACAGGGGAGCAGAGAGATTTAGGTGTTAAGCAATTTTTAAACGAAATTGTCCACAATTACACAGTGCTTTAGAGATATGTTTTGAAAATCAATACATCAAACTTCCGCGTAGAAACAAATAATGTTCACATAAAGGAGAGGTGAATATATCTGTGCCTCATCGCAGACCTTGCATGGGGATAAGCAGTGGGGATATTTCATGGAAACTCGATTTGCCTTTCATATGATTTTCCTTTCCCACTAATGTTCTCCCATCCACTCATAGACAAGAGAGACTTTAACATCACAGACTCCCACACTTACATCATACCATCCCTCCAAAAAGTATCCGTCCACTTCAATCACATGAAGAAAACGGATCAAACTGATTGCTTCAGATGACTGAATGTCACAGTATTAAAAATAAAAGTGTTTGACTGTGAAAATCAAAACTAAGTCGGAGGGTAATATGGGTGCAGCTTTACAAGAGCTCACAATTTCTATGACAGAATTGCAGATTTTTTTTCAAATAATGTGAATAAATAGCTTCTCTTTGTAGCTTTCTCAGGACCTCACACAGCATTTGCAGTTTCATCTTTACCAACCATAAACTTAAAAGAAATATGGCTTCTATTTGCTACAGGGTAGCCTGGATACATCCATCTATCCATCTTCTATGTTGTGTCCAACCTAAGGGTAGCTGTGCACTGGAGGCAGAGTCCGCCCTGCACAGGGTCCGATCACAGGGATCATCCTTCAACGCATGGCTTTGGACAGTGGGAGGAAACAGGAATACCTGGAGAAAACCCACCCATGCAGCAAATCATCCACTCAGGAAGCCCCCCGAGCCCAGAGGCTACGGAGCTCAGCCAGTGTTACTGCGTAGTCTGGAACAACAGCACGGGCATAAATCTTTCGAGATTTACTTATTTTGTAGTATTCTCAACAGCGGACCCTCTTATCTCTGATCTTCTTCACATAATAATGAATATGCCCATTAATCCATCCTGACTCATTCTGTATGAAAAAAACCAGCAAAGGTCAAATCCAGCAAAGCCAGACTAAACATGTCAAACTTGTTGCTTTTCATCAGCTGTCGGTTTTCTATCAACTCACTTCAGCCATCTTTGGTAGCTTCAGTTTGATGGTGATCCATGAATACAAGCCACTGCAGACCGAAAACTTCCAGGGGTACAGTGCAGCTGTGTTTCCAGCTCTCTCTCTCTCTCTCTCTCTCTCTCTCTCTCTCTCTCTCTCTCTCCACCCAGCCGTCCTCTCTCGCTCTCTTGCAGTTTGTGATCTCTCCTCTCTGAACCTTTCTAGTGGCTGTGGAGCAAAATGTTTCTGTTCTTTGGTTTCTGCCTCCTTCACTCATGATTGTTTTGCTGTCAACTGTTCACTTTTTTGTTGTTGTTGTTGTTTGTTCTTTTCTGTCTTCCTGCTCCAAACAGTTAAAACAGCCTTTGAGCCTGGTTCAGTTGAAGGTTTCTTGCTGTTTAAAGGATTTTTTTTTAATCAATGCATGCTCATGTGGGATTGCTGTTTTTCCAATATATTTTTATCTTCGGTGCTGTGACACGGCCCTGCTGTAATCGATGCAACAGAAATGAAACTTAATCAAAATGAATAGACTATAACATAGGCTGAGTACGGAGGTATTTAGAAATATCACAGTTTGTAAAGCTGCTGTTTTTCTGTGAATGTTCTTTTGTAAATGAAATCATAGATGATTTTTACTACACATAAAGCATATAAACTGTTGTGTATAGTTTCTTCAGATCTGAAGCAAGTGTTCTTTTGCACCATAAACACAAAATGATGAATAGGAGGGTATGTGAGTACATCTGTGTTCCTTTTTTTTGTTTTGTCAGTCTTTTGTCAATCGATCACTAATAAGATTACTTGACTTGTGACGACTATTTGTTGTCTTCAACTAAACAGTTGAGAGTGCTTGAAATCATTTACTCCTAAGTTCAACTGCAAGTGAAACTCGACATTCGACACTCGACATCGACCACCAAGACTGACAGCTACTATCTTTTTTCAAGTGTTTTCTTTTCCTGCTACTGTTTTTGAGTAATCAACCCCCTCCCCAAAAGGAAATATTCACCAAACATAAAATACTATTACTGTATTGTAATACTACTACTGTCTAAAATGATAAAATGTAATGTGTATACTTTCTTATCAATACAACTTTTAATAATAAATAATAGGGTGAATGCCATCAAAAATAAATCAAAAAACACAGAATATCACTGTGTTGAGTACTTGAGTTATTTATGAATTAAATTTGATGTACTACAAATCAGATATTCACTGATTCTCTGCTGAATACATCATCAATAATCCGTTACTTTCACAAATATCTTTGAGGTGTGGTTTTCGGTTCTTTATTCCTGTTTTTGATTATCTCCGATCAGATCCTAATTCATAAAAATAGACTCAAAATCTCCTCCTTATCGAATTGTTTAACCCCACTTCTGAGCGATATAGTGCTCATCACTCTCTTAATTAGCTGTCAAAAAATGGCCGAGAGGAGATCCAGAAAAGACGCTTCCCTCGACGCAGGACAATAAAGAGAATGGAAAGGGTGGCTTCCAGGATATTTCACCAGTGTTTTCCTTTATCGTCTCTTTTAACGCTGCAGTCCTCCTGAGTGCAAGCTGTATCTATCCTAAGTGGAAATAGAGGAGGTGAAAAGGTGAGGCTTCACTGGACACACAATACATCATATATGACAGATGTCTGGTCATGTCCCAGTGCCGATAGTCTCTCGCTCTGTTATTAGCTGCTCCTGCAGCCACGCTCCGCGCAGACCCAGACAAGACTTACAACTCAATACTCTCTGCTGCTTTTTCTTAGGCTAATTTATAGCAAAATGTAATGCAGCTAAAGTGCAGCAACATGACACTGATAAATATGTGATCAAACGCATTATGCTGCATGGCTCAATTAGCCTCCGTGTGTCCTCTAGCGGGGTGAATGTCTGGCACGACGGGGGAATACAAGCTTTCTTTTTTATATATAGATATATTATGACACAGTTTTCAAGTTAAAGGGTCCGAATCCACAAAACGTAATGACAGAACTGGGATAAAATATGAAAAGTTTTAAAGGTTTTTATCTTTAAAGACAATAGTTCCCATGAATCTTCCACACAATATACTATTTATGAAATGCATTGTTGTCAGGTGCGTAGCCCGTGTGTGTGTGTGTGTGTGTGTGTGTGTGTGTGTGTGTGTGTGTGTGTGTGTGTGTAAGTCTGGACTGGGGGCCGGTCTGGGAGAAGATTGCATGTTTTGTGTGTGTGTTTTTCTTGCTTTGTCCTGCAATCTGAACACTGCCAGTTAAGTTACTTGGTGCCTTCACGTCACGCAAATGTGTGGTGATATGTGTGATTTTAAGGTTGAACTGATGCTCTACTAATCATTACAGAATTCATTTTCAGCATACTGGATGTATAGGCCGAAACGATATTCAGTGTGAGGTTTTGTGAGGCACTTTGTGTTGAATTTTATTGTCTGGAAAATGTCACACAAGATTGACTGATGTTGTTAGATTTGCTTCAGGTCAGGAAGACATTTCAGTTTTTATCAGCTCTAAGTCCAGCCATGTTCAGGTCAGAGGAGAGAATGTATTTGTAAAATATAGTTTGATTCTTTAATTGTTTCATTTCATCTCTCCCAGAGTAAAACAGCCTCAGAATGTTCAACAAAATGCTGGACAGTGTTATGGAATCTGTAGCAGGTCCCCAGCAGATCATTCACATAAATTCTCAATCTGCCTTATTATTTGGCAGAACTGGGTGAAAATTGTAACACAGAAAAATTCAATAATGGGTCACAGGGTCATACATGTTCTTCACACACTTCCTCGTGGGAATATACCACACACACACAGTTCAACTCGTAAATACCTATAAAAACAAAAATGCTGCCAGCTACAAATAGAGCTATACCAAGGAAACGGTTAGAAGGAGCCCCGAATAGCGAAAAAAATTCTCTGTATGAAATGGAAGGACGGAACATTCTTCCTGCCATGCGTGACTATACTGACCCCGAGAAGATCTCGTGACCTGTCCAGGAAGTATTTTACCTTCAGCCACTGACCCTAAGATGGAAAAATCAGAGTAAAAGATAGATGGATGGATGGATGGATGATGTCCACAAATATACTTCTCCGCCTTGAGGCATGCGAATGTACAAATAATGAAGCTCTGCCTGTTTTGATGTTGAAGATCAAGTTCAAATTGTTTATTTCATTCATCTGGAAATAATCCAAATTTATCTTTTAAATGAGACGATGCAGAAACAATCTTAGTTAGATCGCACTGTACATAGATTTAAAGCATAAAGTAGTATTCAGTTTTAAGTAATATTGCATCATATTAACAACAAAAGGAAATAATCACTCACGTTTTAACCATTATTCTTTATAAACGTTCTTATCACCACTGCAACAGTGAGTTTAATATACCACTGATTTAGTGACATATTATTCATATAATATTGTCAGCATTTATTTAGATGATTTATTTTTCAACAAGCAATCTGTTCCAGTCTTTTCAATCAGGCTTTAAAGCTCATCGTAGCACAGAGACAGCTCTGGCCAAAGTCACTAATGATCTTCTAATGGCCTCAGATAGAGGACTGGTCTCTGTTCTTGCCCTGTTAGATCTCCCTGCTGCATTTCATACCATTGATCATAACATCTGACTACAAAGTCTGGGTCATATCACAATGGAATAAAGCTACAGCTGCCATCAGTTATATCCATTAGACAGATTCCACTTCACTCATGTTAATGATGACTCTTCAGCTCAAATAAACATGGAGTTCCACAGGGTTCTGCGCTAGGGCCCATGCTTTTCACATGATAGATACTTCCTGGATGGAATATTGTCAGGTAACACTCCATTAACTTCTATTGCTAATCAGATGATACACAAATCTGTTTGTCTATGAAACCAGACGATACTGAACACCTTGTCAAACTAGAAACTGTAATTTCTGCTTCTGCCTCAAACTTTCTTTCTATCCTCTAATCCCAACCAGAACAGCTGAAATTTTGCACCTCTGAGCCTGGTTCTGCAGGTTTCTCCAATTCCAAAACCAGTCTTTCCTTTCCATTATTGTCCTTTTTTTTTTTTTGTTCTTTTTTAATTGTTTTTTGTTTTCTGACGAACTGGTGTTATAAAACAAAATTGAATTGAATTCTAAACATAAAAATGTACTTAGTTTTTTCTTTTCTCTTCCTTTTTTTCTTTTCATTATATTTAGGCGTTTCTCTTGGTTTTAAATTAAAAGATTGATTTTGCTTCTGTTGTTGCTCTT
The DNA here is from genome assembly GCF_902148845.1 of Salarias fasciatus. Classification (NCBI taxonomy): domain Eukaryota; kingdom Metazoa; phylum Chordata; class Actinopteri; order Blenniiformes; family Blenniidae; genus Salarias; species Salarias fasciatus. Next base: position 19,156,357 of record NC_043746.1, on the reverse strand, counting down.
CAGATGGTTCAGTTAGACTCACTACATTAGTACCTCTTTGAGAGCATTACAATGTGTAGAAGTTAAACTTCTGATGGTTTGGGCTCACAAAAAGCACACAATGAAAAAACATTTCCCCGCTATGATGAACTTACTGATAAAAATTGTTGTTATACTGCCCCCAACTTTCTTTCTTAACTTTGTTTAAAAAATATTTTATTCCTATTATGTAAAACATAAAAATTATAGGGTTTTTTTAATTTATTTAATCATATCATGAAAGTAGTAGAACCAGCTACTAAAGCACATAAAATTACAAGGTTTGATTAAATATAGTGCGAGAAACAAATGCCACTTAAAAGCTACATGTGAAGTGGGGATGTAATGGTACACGCTACACGGGTGTGTTCGCTGGTTTCGGGATGTTTTCTGTATCCGGCAGTGAAGTGCTGAGCTCCTGATGTGCAGGTGCTGAAATTTACACGTCTGAAGAGTCTCGCCGCTCACGGGTTCAGCCCATTTTTTTCTGCCTCATTTACAGCCTGATTGGAGTTCGGGCAGCAGCAGAGGCCAGGCTCTAATTCTCTCTCATAATGAATTAGTGTCATAATTAGTAACAGGGCTAACCTTCTTATTGCACAAAGCAGGAATGTGAGTGCATTTTGATTTTTTTTTTTTTTTCGGGTGGTGTTTGCATAGGTTATGTGCGCGTACGTGTGTGTGTGTTCAAGCTTTTTTATTTAATTTTCTCTGGGTGCCTGTGCTTAATTTTCTGTTTCGTCGGTAACTGCTGCTAATAAGATGTCTGGTTTTCTCTGTGCCGTGGATTAGGCTCTCCTGGATACTCTATTCTGAAGGTCTCTTAAAAGTGCATTTGGATTTATCCATTTACACCGAGGTATACACTCCAAGCAAGAAACACCATGCCTGTTAAATATTACAGCAGGCTGGAGAAAAAAAGAAGAAGAAGAATAAAAAGCCAGATACTTCTCTGGATTAATGTTGCAGTCATTGCCGAAGAGTAGCTGATGAAAATGTTGCTGCGAGAGAAACTTATTACCCAACAAAGCAGTTAATGCTTGACAATGAAGTTGCTTTATAGTGAAGGCTCTGGCTTCTCGCGTCGAGCTGCCACACCTCAAACTTAAGTCAAAGTACCATTGCTGAGCTTATTACTCATTAGTGCCTGAGCCCAGGGAAAAGTTCTCTTGTTATCACATTCATTAATTTGGCAAAAGGCAAATAGCTAACTATGCTTCTGACTGACAGGGAAGCAATTTTCACTGTGTTCCCAATTAGCATTCAGCTGTAAAACAAATACAGCAAGTTGTGTTTGTGATCTCACACTGGAGGGGTTTCTGATAGTAAATAGAGCATCATCTTTATCTCCCTGCAATTTTATGTAATTGGATGCTTTCTTCTTTTTTTTTTTTCATAAAATCTGAAACATTCCCACCCCAAGTACATACATTTGAATCAGGAAATTTGACTGTTTAATATGCTGCAAAATATATTCTCATAACAGGATTAAAACAGAGAGAGAGAAAAAAAAAGAAAATCGACTATCTCTAAATGTCCAAAATATAATCGAGAGGGAACACAGCTTGAATTAAAAGACCATAATATGAAGGTCAGGACCATTATAGGCTTATAAAATGCACAGTAGATAATACGCCATTAAATTATTATTGTAGTGTAAGTAAAACACGCAGGCTGGTTCAGGGTTTATACCCTTCAATTTTTATGCGGGAGGTTAAGAAATTAAATTCCGGCATATATTTTAAATGGGTAAGTGGTGTTTGAGATTTCGGCAAGAAATAAAATATGAAGAGCAAACATGAGTGGAAGCTAATTGAAAAAAAAAAAAAAAAAAAAAACCGGTGAAAATATGGTGTAAAAGCTCACAAGCAACTCTGGTCTTGTGTTAGTGAAACCCGTTTTAAAATTTCAGCTCACTTCAAATGTGAAAAGCAGTGTATTGGGTAACTCAACTGGAAGAAAAAAAAACAGAAGAAAGAGGTTTTAATGCAACAGTAATAATGGAATACTTAGGTATACTGAACCCAACCAACAACCTCATGGTGAGTGTATAAATCTGCTCATATTAGTTGAAATATAGAAACGTAGTGAACATAATAAATTCAGCATAACTGAAAACATTATTTGTATTTTTCCATGTAATGATACTTCGCCTGATATAAATGTGTTGATGCTTTGGCCAATGACAGGCAGCAGAAACTGCAGGTGGTTGTAAACAATGTGATTCAATCACTACCTCGTTATGTTTATGTGAATATTTATGCAAACTCTCTGGAACACGTTCACACGTAAAACATGGCTAAATGGAAAGGTTGTTGAGAGATTGGCACACATGTCATGGTATCCATTCAGTGTTAATGAAAAAGGACACAGCAGATATATGTTTGAGGTTTAATGAGTGACAGCTTATTTCCCATGAGTGTTTTCAGTCGGTGTTGCCTGTTGGGGCTGGTGTCGCTGCACAGGTGAGGATCTCAAAGCCCCATGCTGAGGCTACACCTGTCTCCACGTGCAATAATCTAATTATCATTTACACTAAATAACTTGTCAGCTAATTGAAACTGTAAATAACTAAAGATATTATAACGTCAGTGTTTGATCGCAGGTGGTCTAGATGTTTGACAAACAAAACAAAATCCCAAATGGGCCTCTCTGTGTAGTTTGCATGTTTTTGCATGCTGTTGAGGATGCACTTTGACGTTATCCACAGTCAGCTGGAATCAGCTCCGGCAGCATGCACCCTTGGATTGTATAACAGTATGGGAGATTAATCAATGGACAACTTTTGTAGAGCTTGCCATGGCCAACTTTAGTTGAGAGTACTTCAGGGAAACACTGCGATGCAAAACTATGAGACGCTTCACACGAAGGTATTTTGACAGCATATTTGTGGATACGAGATTTTTACTGTATTCAAAAACAATAAGTGGGATCACAACAGTGGACTCAGACTTTGAGATGCCGCACTTTACTCATGGAAATATTTTGTCGTAATCTACAAGATCTATGCAAATGCGTGCGATGATGGAATAAAGCTTGTGTCAAGCACTAATCCATATAATAGTGTCAAGCTGCACAGATGACTGGTTTTGGATCGTTACTGGCCAGACTTCATCTGAGTCTTTAATTGGCTTCTCTCTACTCACACTGCATAACAGTCTAAGAGCATATCTGCAGTGATCTAATTAATAGTGGTATCACATAATACTCGATGAACAAATTCTCTTTTGTTATCACATACTAATTTGAGAATGTGAGAAAGGCTGCCAATTGTAGACAGCGGCATTTAAAAGTAGCAGTAATTCAGAGGTCTTGCCTGTGTGCTGCCTGTCTGGCATGAATAAAGGCGGTGCTTTTTCAGATGCAGATAACATTTAGCACAGTCCAGCATGTGCCGTTAATTCGTTTTATTTATATCCGATTTCATTATCTTGGCTCTGTGTTACATTGCTTCCCCCCCCCCCCGCTGAGCCACACATAAGTTTACTTCAGTTTAACCTCCTTTCTGTTCTGCCGCCGAGTCCTACTCCATAAATTTGTCATTCTCGTCATAGATCTCGTGTCTTAACTCCAGCATGATATCTGGCGCGGCTCGCGTGCCACTTTGGGATTAAAACCGAACGTGGAGCACAAAGAGCACCTCCACCTACGACTGGAGGCCAAGTTTGGCTTCCAGAGAGAGATCCGCCACATTGATCTAGCTGGCTGAGAGCTGTGGAGCAAAGCCCTTGATTAACTGGTCAGTGTCTGTGTGAACCTTACTGCTAACCTCCAGTCAAGACTTTTTGGTTTTGAGACCCAAAATAAATAGATCGTGGCTACAAATGGAGGATATGATGGTCCTCCGCAGGGTGGCTGCTTTCAGGCTGCATAATAAGGTGAGGACTTTAACAAGTCAGGAGGGCCTCGGTATTGAACTGCTACTCCTCCACAGAAGCAGGAGCCAGAATTAGAAGTGGCTCAAGGGCCTGGTATGATTCCCCTGGATGCCTCCCTTTGGATGTGCTCCAGGCACGGCCGACGCGGGGTTTCCACCGTGAGGGTGGAGGAATGTGCAGTCGGAAAAGATACCTGGCTGCTTTGCTTGCAGTGTTGTCAGAGTGACACGAATAAGTAGCTGAATAAATGAATATCTTAATGTTAAAGACAAGATGGCAGGAAAATAAAGCGATGTTGATGTCGCTGAACTGTATAGCCATTGAACTTTGAAATGGCGTACTGACATTTCAAGTGAACCAAAACGATCGGCTCCGTCTTACGCATTACATTACAAATAAACACAATACTGCTTCTGAAGTAATTTATGCTCATCATGAAATAGCAAACACAGCTTCAAACAACAATATGGAAGTTAAGAAAACTGAGCTACATGTTCCATGTGATTGACAAACAGAAGGTTTATACTGTATTTTCTCAACCCAAAACCTGCTCATGTCAGTAAGTTATTCACTAAGCTTTAATTCACTGATTGGACATGAAATACTTACTATTTAAAATATATGACATCTACATTAGATAAAGCTATTTCAATAACTGATTTCTATTGAAAACACAGTGAGTTTACACGCAACATCGAAAACTTCAACAGGGCTTCAAAGCATGACTTTCTCTAGCTGACCTGTATAATTATCACTTGATTTACTTATTTCCCACTGCACACAGTTTATCATTAAGATAAAGGGATCATTGTTAAGACTACAGCCAGAGCTGCTTCGTTATTACACCAGATAATGGCTTCACGGGATGGAAACTTTGCCAAGTCCTGCGCCGGAGAACGCGGCAGCCCTTCAGACCCGGATCCACTGCGGATAATATCAGACAAAGATCTAGATGATGAAACCAGCTGTGATAACAGATGTTCATGCGAGTCCTGTTTCTCATGCAGCGTGGTACACTATGGCGATACCAGAGGGAATCTGTATGGGAGGATAATTGCTGTATCCTCCTGGCTGACTCTTTCAAGACTGTGTTGTCATTAACACTTTAATCATTTCAACCGCCTTGATTATGTATCAATTACTTATTAGTGATTTAATAAGTATCCTAATGGATCACAACCAGTACATGTATTGTTTGCATGGATATTTTTGTTGTTGTTGTTGTTTTATTAGCTTGTTGTTGTTGCTTGTTTTGTTTGGGGGGTGTTGGCTTATGTTCATGAAAGTCTCCATAGATTGTACTGCTAACAAAGAGAAAGGCATCATACAAAGAAGAGGTTGGAACACAAACACAAACCCAGAGTCAGACCCAAAGTAAACCATGCATGGACTGGCTGTCCAAACGCGAACTCTGATGACTTTTAGGCTTTCATGGCTTTTCACTAGTAACATTTATCATCCATGAATGTGACTCACAAACCAATCACACAGGCTGTAAACGAAAGACACACATGATCAATAACCCTTAATTACAATTGTAAACGTGAGTGAATGATTTTCTCACAAGTGTTTTCATTGTGATGGAGCGATAAGCTGATGGATGAAAGCGATGATGGTGAACAGATGAACGTGTCTTTTGGCCTTTTTTTTTTTCTTATAAGCTTGGCACAAGATTATTCTGCTCTTGTCAGATGACTAACTGCTGTATTGTATAATGCATCACTTTGCATCTACTTCTATGTACTCAAAATCTCAAAATCAGGGCTTAACCCTCCCTTTGACCACAATCAGCTTGTATAATGTGAAATGAAAGATGAATGGATCATTTCTGTCTTTTGGCTGATTGTTAATTTATCTCGTGATCACACTTGAGGAAAAAATGATAGACTCATACATATTCTGATTAAATATAGACTAAAAAAAGACCTATATCAACACTACATATCAGGGGTGTGAAAAAATATCGATATGGCAATACATTGCGATATTCAGCTGTCCCATATGGTATCAATTCTTTATGAAAATGTTAATTTATGTTTGAAATATAGTATGAATGCAGTAGGACTTCCGAACCTTCAACCAAGCAGACTCAGGGAACTAAATCCCTCATGTTTCACCTTCTGTGTGCGTTAGTTGTTCCCATATAGGTGATATGCTAGTTATGGAAAATAGTGGAACAATTCGAGATGTTTTGACTCAATTTGCATTCTGAGTAATCAATATGTATCTCGATTTTTATTTTATAGGTTAAATATATAGAATATTACACTTTATCATGATAGCACCATCTATTGAGATATTGCGATATATTGTACTATTATCGTATCGTGATGCATATCATCAATATGTTTCAAAATAATTATGCGAACAAGACAACAAAAACTCAATTTTGAAGATCAACTGTTCTTTTTTTTTTTTTGGTCAACATTTTCCTGTTATTTGGCTGCAGCACATGAGACACAAACAAACCTTACAAACAAAACTGCTCCAACTGTTCTACTCCAACAGTACATCTAACAAACACGTCTATTAAAATGGCAAAAAATGACAAATTGAAAAAAAAAATCAAACATTTTTTTTTTCGTTGTGGCACAGTATGTGGCACAAATTTTGGTGACCAGTTTTGGTGATGGATGTGTCAGTAGATGCACAAAGTGGTTCAAATGCCAAATCAGTAACCTTCATTTTGACAATCTCTTCATAGAAACTGCAGGTGTTGATGAAACAGTTGAACAAAGATCAATAAAATAGTGAAAATGATAAGCCTGCTGTTGCAATGGCATCAAGTCACTCCCATTGAGGTGCTTAATCTGTTGATAATAATCCATAATGGGCTGACTGGGATATTAAAGGGTTAAGTAACAAATAATGGGAACGTGACAACAAAAGGGAATATCCTCATGATTCAAGTTTTTAAGGAGATTTATGAACAATTACTCATGAAATCTACAAAAAAACTGTTAGTTTAAGTAAACAAATGCACTTAATTGTTGTAAGGCTAATCTGCATTTTCTGTAGATTAGAAGAAATCAAAATAGCTCCATCTGGGCTAACAGGGTTCGGCCTATTCTTTACATCTGGCAGAGGAAACATGGATCCAGGCAGGAATCTACAAACACAAGCTGGCTGAACAGAGGCTATTCCCAAGGTGTGTTGTTTACTTGAGGTTGAGCTGCAGCAGCTGAGCTTTGTTCATAAAATTACTCAAAATAACCAATTATCCATCTTTGGCAGTGTATAGAAACATTCCCAAACCCTCCGAGGATGCTGACACTGATTTAAAACAAACACACACACACACACACACAAAAAACCCCTCATGTCACAAAGTCTAAATATAGCTTTTTTAAAATGTGATCCTCCCTTGTTCCTCTTACTTTTAGGTTTTAGATTCAGTCTATGTTTCATTGTGTCTGTTTTAGCATCAGTCAGTCCATTTTTATGTCTGTCAAATCAAAGGGAAGCAAGTAATGTATGAGCAAACGCTCCTAATAGACGGGGAGACGTGGAGCATGAAACCTGAAGCAATAAAGCAAAACTTAATACAACAATTAAATGATGAAAAACTTTTGAGGTGCAGAATACGGAGATTCATAGATGAAAACAGTGTGCTTGAAGGAACTCTGGGGTGTGATTACCACCCGAGCTTTGTTTAATGTTTCTAATTTTACATGCGACTAACTGAGACAGTAATTCGCCGTGTACAAATGAAGGATGGCTGGGCCTCGAGCACGGGGGTGGATTAAACAATGATCACGGAACGCATGCACAGGTGCAGTGTGTGTCTGCTTCGAAGGGAGCATATGCGAATAAGAATGGGAGGACATTTGTTAATAAGTCTTGGATGAACTGGCCCAGCACATATGGAAAATATACGGCCTGAGAGTAATTGGCGTCAATAAGTTGTTTGTCAATTTCTAAACACCCGAAGAGCAGTTGTGCTGGGTGTAACATGACGTAACATCAACACAATGCACCGTAATGCGTGTTGCATTACGGCGGTGGGACTGTTGCCAGCTAAGAACTCAACAACCGACAGCCTTCAAAAAAGAACAGAGGACAGAAATCAGCAATCAAATGGACTGGAAACACAGCTTCACAGCCAATCACGTGCTGTGTTCGTTCATTTAATAAACTGTTGCTGCGTGCGATGTTAGGAAGATTGTGTTACCTACCATCTATAGCATCACACACTTCTGCAGAGCGACAGTCCAAAAGCAGCTACTGTACCGAGGTTTGTTTCAGCAGAGACGTGACGAGTGGCCAAAGCACATAGCTCAATTTCTTGTTAGGCTGCGATAGGTTTAGATTGCTGAGAGATCTTATTTAATGAGCTTTTCTCCATTTTCCATATTAATACATTCACACATCACAATTGCTTGTCACTGACAGTAAGGGCCTTCATTACTAAAGATTGGTTCTGCATAAAAACCAATACTGATACATGATAATGCGATACTCCGTGCACACACTGGTAAAGCTATTATTGGTGTGCATTGAGAACGGAGTCTGACAGACATGCAAAACACACTATGCACTTGTGTCCCAGTAAATACCTGGGAGAAGTGCTTGTTTATTGATTAATGTAAAACACACAAGCAGCTCAGCCTTCAGCAGTGATGCTACTGTTTGTTAAAAGAGGAGTGTCTTCAGCTGGCTGCTCATGACTCTTGCTTACTTTATGCCAAACATATTTTCCAAACTGAAACTGCAGTTTAGCATCCTTTAAAATGGATCTTAGTAACCAGGCAGAGATGTTGTTACTCTTAATGAAAGTAAGCTCCTCAACTGGCTCATTGTGACTTTTGCTGACAGACTTTCTTCCAAAATATTGTATGGGTTGCGCTTCAAATTTTGAATTCAAGATTGCTTTTCATTGATTGCTTTTTATACATTCTGATTTACATCCTGCAGGGTCCCCAGCATGTTTGATAACTCCCTCTGCCGACACGCGCAGCAGCGTATTTCAGTGCTGTTCTGGGGGCTCGGCGCTCCGTTCCATCACTCCATGGTGACTGCCAGCAAACCAACATGGGAGTGATAACATTTCCAGCTGATCGTCCTCGTGGCACAAAAAGACACTGATTTAAATTCTCCTGTTTGCGTGAGATGTCACTCACGGTGTCATTCCTAATAAATCACCCATGACTCACATGTGCAAATTGAAAGTGCAACCCATTGTGTAAAGGTGTAATGCCGTTACTGCAGGATCTTAATAGTAATTTCTTATATTTCGTATTCGTGTAGTCTGTGCTCTCTCCTTTGTTTCATTCCTGTAGGATCTTTGGAACTGGAAATTCATGGTGTACCTCCAGCTCATATCAAAATCCCAGTTTTTTGATTAGATTGTCATCTGATGACAACTTGTCTGTCTGTTGCTCTCCGTCCCGTCCTTTCCTCTCCCACCATCCCATAACCACAACCTGTGCAGCTCAAAGCCATCACCTGAGTATGGCTCTGCAGAAGTCTTGCCCAAGGGAGATTTCCCCCTTCACTGTTGCTTTTTTTTGTGTGATATTGTTTTTTCTCTCTCTCTCTCTCTCTCTCTCTCTCTCTCTCTCTCTCTCTCTCTCTAAACGTGCCATTCCATTTCACCCTGAGTTGGCTTGAATGAACTCCTGCTGGACTTGAGAAAGCAGCTACAAAAAGTGGACGGACCTGCTGTTTAAAAGCATTCACCTGATATCAAAACGCCTCAATCCTAATTAAAAATGGTTCCAGAAATGGTCCCACTGCAGTGAGCACAAAGGTAACACATTAGCATATCTCTGTTAGTTCTCATGGTGATTTTAGATCAGTTTTTCACAACCTTTGCTTTACATGTTTACTCACTGCTTCGCTCGGTTTAGATGGTTTAACATAACAGATGTGATTAGTGATCATTAAACGTGGAACAGATGGAGCAGTGGTGAACCGGAGGTGAAACATGTGGGCTTGGGATCGGGAATTCGGAGGTTTGAATCCCCCAGCTGATGTGTTACCACTGAGCAAGACCCCTGACCCCCCATCAACTCCCTAGAAACATTTGCCAATGTGGAAAAAAAAAGAGGATTTATAAAGAACAATTAGCTTATATACAATCAATTAATAAATCTGTTGAGATACATTCATTTGACAGTAACGATTGAGAAATTCTGTTTTTCAAGCTCCTGGTTAAAATTTGATCTTCCATCTTCTTTGTGGAATGACAGTAGATTCATGTTGCTACAAAAACATATTTTCAACCTGTTTTTTTCCTGACTTATTAATTGCCAAATGCCCCCTCAAAAATCACATATTTTCAAAATGACTGCTGGACATTCTTGTTCAAAACAAATTAATTTCATGACATTGAGCGAATTCTTGTCTAGATAGGGAGTTATGTTTTAAGACACTGAGATCTCTTCTTTGTGATTTATGCAGGCAAGATAAACGGCCTGAAAGGTATTCCAAATATCAGTGGGGAAGTTATAAAGAAATAATACTTCAAATTTAAACATTTTTCTCATATCCAGAGATCCGTGTGAGAATAGCATGAAATCACAAACTTCACTTCTGATGCTCCCGGTTGATTTGTACGGCGGCGTCATATTTCTCAGTCTACATATCAAGTAAATGTGACGGATGGCCCTGGAGAGCACGGTGGGGGAATTAGAGGAAACAGAGACGTACAGCGTGTTGAAATTAAGCTGAAAATTGGGACGGAATGCAGAAATGGGCTGGGTGGATTGGACATGGTGGTGATAGAATTCCACCGGGCAACCATCTATTTAGTTCTGCTAGCCCGAGGCGGCGCGTTGCCACTGGCCTTGCAGCACGCAGAGTTCCAGAAAGGTCTCTAATAGAATGACTGAGCGCTCCGGCAAAGAAACTGATGATAGCTATCATAAGCATAGCACTTGCATTTAATTACCCTGGGGCTTACAATGCATGATAAATACTCACATGCATAAAGATCGATAATTGGCATTCACAATTTGGTATATTAACTATTAGACCTCCTTGAGAGCTTTTGCAAGCCTCCCTATCGGTAGAGAAAATCCATGCATTTCACAGCAATTGCGGCAAGAATCAATTTGTCTTTTCTTTTTTTTTTTCTTCACCTGTGTATATTAGATCTTATATATCCACCCTTAATGCTACAGCATGAAAAGCCACAGCATGGACCCTTTTTTTAATTTTGATGGATGCGAAATGTCAGAGAAAAAGACCATTTTGTAGAAAACGGTCATTTTGCTTCTTGAGCCGGTGAGTGATTATGTTATTTCACTATGGGGGGGGGGGAAAAAAACACAGGCGTGTGACTACAGCTAACTTCCTTTGTGCGGCTCCTTAATTGGCCAGCGAGGGAAATCAAGGAAAATGGTGTCACAGTGAAAGTGTGCTATCCCAAAGAGCGAATGTTAAAGGCAACTTGTCAGGGGCCAGCATTAGCAACGTGCTTAAAAAGCTACTGTTTTTCACTACACGTAAGACTGCAGTTTAATAGATGGCAGAGAGCCAGAAGGTGAGAGAACATCATGCGTTTCTACACCTAACGTCTAATTATCGCGGGGTAAGCATCAAGGATAATGATATAATGAACATAACAGTGTAATAGGTGGTGGAGATTTTCTTCCTGTCACTGGTTTCTCTGCTTTCCTCGTCAATACCAGAATTAGTGTCAAGAATAGAAATAAACTGGGACAATCATGTGATCATAAACATAATCAGAGAGGCCAGCCTCAGTGTCAGCCATCGTTAGTTTGAATCTCAAACGTGAGGTAAATGTCAAAGTAAAGTTGCTTTAATTATCCAAATGATGCAACTTCACCCGCCGTCACTCCACACCGCTGCTCTCACATGATATGGCCTCATTAATTCAGATTATATTCACACCTTTCAGAGTTGTTTTCACACATTTTATTTTTCTTCTTGTACTGATGGGTCACACAAATGGACAAAGAAACTCCAAGAGACTGCATGTGGAAATGGCAGGCGTTGTACACGGTTTCTTTTAATATATTCCTAGAGGTGTTGATTGTTGTTGCAGTCAATCTCGCAAAAGGAACAACACCGCCAAACAATTTTCCTTGTTTTTCTCCTTTGCAGGTTTATTTCTTCTTTTTTTTTTATTCTCAGATTTTCACCATGAAGGTTTTGTGACACACAAGCATTTTATCTGAAATGGCTGCTTGTCCTTGTGTCCTTACTGGTGAATATAAACACCCCAGTGCAATTAAGCACTGAAATGTCCACGTGTGTCAATGTCATGGAAGCTTCTGTCATCTATACCAATTTAAAAAAGCCATTAATCATCATGTTTTTACTCTGTTTTAATTTGTGTTAAATACAAATCCATTTGCATATTTTACCACCCACACTGAGATCTCTGTCAGCGTGCTGCATATATTCATGTTACATTTTCGCTGCTAATATTACACACTTTTCTGCCTCACCTGCATCAAGTTGTCACTGCACAATATCTCCACTAATTTCCGTTATCTGATAGAGAGCACAAAAAGCAGGCAGCCGCGTGACACGCTATTAATTAACAAGTAACAACAGAGACGCTGCGCGGTATAATAACAATGTCCTGAGAACAAATGTAAAGCCATTGAAACAAACTCCAAAAATAACTCTTTTGTACGCATCAGTGGAGGCATACGAATAATTCAAAGTCAGACTTTCACTGCTCTCTCCATCAGTCGAACAGTCTGGATGACAGAAGATTTTCCTCCCACAGTGATTGCAGCGTACTTGATCAGAGCTGGAGAGGACACTCTGATTCACTGGGATCTGCTGAAGGTACCGAACATGTTGACACACACACACACAGACACACACACACACACACACACACACACACACACACACACACACACACACACACACACAGCCGAGACACATGGAAAGAACACAAAACTCCACACAATTACATCAAGTTCATGAGGTCACGTCTCACATCTTAAGATCAGAGTTACCTGAGTGCGGACACTCCTCAAAAAGTTACCGTTCCGCTTTGCAGTTATCCTCCAATTCTGCTAAACACTAATGTTAACACGAACTTTTGCTCACTGTGTAACATCATTATGGCAAATGTTCAAATTACAACGGGAAAAGTCATGCACATGCAGACACAGATTTCAACTTCCTTTTTTAATGGCACATCCCATCGGCACACCACATTACACATCATTTACAGTGAGTGTGAAGATCGCCGGCCTGCTGTTCTCTCATTCGGGGTAATTAAAGTTGTGGCAGGAGCTGGAGTGGATGCGGGGAGTTCGGGACAATCTGATTGTCCAGTCGTCTCTCAGTGTGAAGTGTTGATGATTCCTTTGGATACTGCTGAGGATGGGATTGCTGCAGAAAACACTAATCAGCTCTGGTCATACTCCCTAACTTTACTCTCATTAAAGTTGGCAAGTGACATTTAACTACCACACTGGGGACCTTGCAATGCAAATAAATGGCAACTTCAGTGTTAGAATTATAATAGCCTTCTTATTCTACTTTTAATGACCCAATCTAGTTTTCAAAGTCACCTCCCCGTGAATAGGTAGCTTCTCTACTCCTACAAGCCGCCTTCTTATTGGCTAATAGGGAGCAAGCGATGTCAACTTAACTGTGGAAGATTTCTCAGCGGTGAGGCGAGGGAGAGGCTAAAAGCTCAATCACTTACTCTAACTCCTCCACTTTTTCCCACTTCCAAACTAGCTTTATGCGGGCCCATTTGGATATTTTCATGCTACATTTCATACAGGGGTCTCTCTAATCCCCAGGCCCACCTAATGAGGAGGTAATGAAAAGTTAATCCACATAGCTCAACGGCACCTAGCCTTTAGCTAATGCTGCTTTTAACTCCGGCTCTCATTAACTTTTAAAACATGAGCCATTAACAACAGGTTGGTAGACTACCCATCGGCTGGCCTCCCGAGCTCTCCGCTACCCAACCGCTCACTGCGTCTGAACTTTAAAGCACAATTAGGCAAGCGAGAGAAATTCTTGGAACAGACTGACCTCCTAATTAGGATACAGGGTGGATTTTCTGGAGCTCAGCTGTCACTGTATTGATTCCTCCGCAGGACTCTTGCGCTCAGGATGGTCAACCTAGGCTCTAAATCCAGACACTGATGTATAACTTCCTTTTTCATTTTATTTGAGGCTGAACATGAGCTGAGCTTTGCAGTCTTTTATCAAACAAAGACTCAGGTATTACTTTGGAGCACATCAAATTGTTATCAGCAGCTAAACTCAATGATTTTTTTTGACTGAATTCCATTTTCATTAAGGGGAATAATAAATAATTGAAGATGATGATTAAAAATGAATCACAATCAACATCCATAATAAGCTTTAGGGGGAAGTCTGACTGTATGTGCGAAACGAAGGGCGTTTCTCATAAGGAGCGCCGCTGTTGTCTTCCTGCCTACATGTGACAACACTGGATCATAAAGCATGTCTGACTGAACCAACGATAAATAGTGATTTGATTACAAACGGTTAATGCAAGGGCAAACAAGTACGTAAATTTTGCATTCCTGGGGCTTTCTTGACAGCTCTCAACTGATTACCAATTCATCATTTTTGTGCTGTGGTGACAGATAGTTCTACAGCTATGCTGCTCTGGAGAATGAGAATGAGGTTAATGAATGTGGATCAGGCTAATTCCTCTGTCCTTGCCAGACTGCAAGCCTATAAAATACTTATATATATATATACAGACCTGCATGGATGATATGCTTTGTAGCAAGATGGAAATGTTAATAGTCCTCACGGGGCATCAGGCTGGAGTCAAAGCACTTGCTGTTGTCTTCCTCCACAGTAATTGCCATGATGATATGTTGATATGACTCAGTTCCACAAATGTAGATAATTAGCTTTACTGACACTGCTCATGCAATTATTCAGGCATCCATCTCAAGGTGAAACACAAAATAAAGACTGCAGGGTTAAAAATAGAAATGGGGATTTAAAAAAAAAAAATAGTATAATACGGTGTAATACTTCAGATTAAAGGTCAAGAAACCATAATTTTGAGGTAACCTTGTGTTTGTGTGTGTTTTTTAATTGTTATATCGCTTTAACCAGTACCCCACAACGAATATTGTTTAATTCCTACAGAGCTCCTGTTGACAGTGACATCTTTAATTTAGAAATAAAAGGAAAACTGGAATTCTACCAAAATTCAGGTTGAAAATGAGTTAAGTTTCACTGTCAATGCGTGACAGTTGAAGTCTCTCTCTGTTTAGATGTTTAAATTAATCTATTCAGTGTGCTTTGTCTCGCCTACTGGCGGACAATCTTCATCATCCGGGGAGGTATATTTCATCCCATCTGCAGTAAAAATAATTAATAAGAAGAAGGGGGATGTCAGACTGGGATCCACCACCCTCAGCCGCATTTACAAGAACGAGGATCAATTCTATAAATATACCAAGTATTTAATATAGCCTACTCTAAAACTTGTGGTGGTGCACAGATAATGCAGTCCTTCACATTTACATGCAGGTGACGTTGCCTGATCGCCTCTAGATACCTTTTATACTACATAATAGTTGTAACTTCAGGCAACAGCTTTTCCCGTTAACACTCTCAGGTAAACGAGTGTATGAATTTAAAAACAATGCGATAAAGCATATGCACCAGAGTGATCAGAACAGCTTAACGTGTCCACAGGCTGTTGTGCACACAGTAAAATTTAAATCTGACTTTTGGCACTTCGTTGTGGTTGTTGGAGATCCGGTCTTGATTGGGCTTTGTTGAAGCTCGGCCCTTTGCAATATAACACCCGTCTCTCTCCATCGTCCCCTGCTTTACTGCCATGGAACAGGTAGGGCCAATAACGAAAGGAGAATAATCTAAAAGTTAAAATACGACAGTTCGAAAGTGCTGTAACACAGCATTAAATTTTCCTATCTCCAGGCTGTTACAGAGGAATGAAAATTACTTACTGAAACACAGAAGTTCAGCTCGCTCCCACTCCCAAAGAATCATCTTCCTTTCTCCTTAAGATGTCACACTGAGAATATACGGTATTCCACTCCTCCTTTCAGCGCCGACACGTCTGATAGAGGAGAGATAGGGTTTGATGCATTCCCCCATGATTTAAGACAGATACAGTGACTAATTTATGGGATTGCTTTGTAATTGCATGAGCATACAACGCATACAAAATCTACCGATGAGTAACAGTCAGTGTGCGCTGCCACACTGCTGCTGTCAGACAATCAATTTTACATAGTTACAAATCAATTTATGGATCTTTTACCTTGTGTGTGTGTGTCTACGTGCTGTGGGACTCCAGTGCCTGAAGGATTATTGGAATTTCAGTATGTCAACCTTTTCTAATGAGAGCAAAATAAAAATTCTGGCACTTATGTATTTTTAAACAGTGTGTTTTAATTTTAATTGACTGGGTCTACAGATGCACTTTATATTAAGTTGTTAATTACAGTGATTAATTGGAATGATTAATAATTAATTTCGACCATTAATCACCAGAAGATCAAAGTCGATGCCTTACCTCCCGTCCAGCAGATACCAGTGTTTGTTGGACAGAAGATTACAGAGAAGCGCTGTTTGACACAGTCAAGCCAAATCAACCTTTGGCGGTTTAGACATAATCTGAACGTGATCGTGTTCTACTTTTAGACTTAATTTATTTTAATAAAGCAATTATAGTAAAATCCTGAAACACCAGAAAACAGCTGAATCTTTCGGTTTTAATTAAGGTAAGAGCATGCATGTGATAGTGCAGCAGACTGTTCTCACTTTTGGCACAAAATGAAGGGAAGAGAAGCTGGCTGGACTGGGAATGTTCTTTAATTTCAGATTTGAACCAACACAATTATTGGAGTTTGAGAAATAAATGATCTTTACTTGGTGCACAAGCGGCGGCGGCTACAATTCAATCCAAGTGGCTTGGAATGCACTATCTTGTGGTGTGGAGCCGTGGTTGAGTCTGCTTTGCTTTGTTCATGCTGGCATTTTTAACGTCAGATCACACTGAGCACATGCTAAAACACTGCTCTGATGTATATTCCGCAAGCCAACTTTCCCAACACTGTGTGCAGCCCGGAATGCACTAAACTGCATGATTTTTATACCAGTTAAGAACAAATTATATAATAGATGAAGGTGTCAACACAGCAGAAGGCTTTCCAGCATTGTGACTGCGTGGCACTCATGAAGTCTCTCACATTCTGCGGTCGGCTCGCGGCTCTTTCCCTGCTGTCGTCCACACTGCAGAACAAAAAGATAATGCACCAGATTTCATTCTAACCAGACGAAGTGTGACCTCTTGCTTAAACACATGACTAGAGATGGGATCGAACTGTCAGGCTCAGGACTGGAAGACGATCTACTTTGCCCAACTAGGCCACCGTCAAAAGAAAAAAAAAAAGAAATATTTAGCCTGTATCTGGTTTTAACAGCGGGGAATAGAGGACTGGGTGTCAATCGAATGCACTCAAGCAGTATATGAACCACATCTGAACTGAGCCATGAAACACACACACACACACACACACACACACACAGACGAGGTGTTGGCAGGATGGCCTCAAGACAGGATGGGCTACAAGTCAACAGAGACTTGAACAGCTGATATCAGCCCTCAAGCAAATGTTGGATGGTTCCTCAGAAGGCAAAGAAGGGAGGAAACTCCATGTTACGAGTGAAAGGCATCTGCTATGTATACCAGCACGAGGGAGACCTCGAGACTGGTTCAGTTCTGTGGCTTCAAGTGGAAGCGTTCATGTCAAAACAGCGGAGTTGTTCAGGTCATGAACAATTTTCGAGCGGCCGTCAGTGCAGTGACCAAAGCGCTGCAGAGTAAACAAGCCTTATTAGAGAGGCATGATCTCCATGGTTAGTGTGGAGGCCGAGGGGAAGGAATTACCAAAGGGCTAATAGAACCGAGTTTGCCTCACACTCCATGATTAATTAATTATCATTTTCTGCTTGATGGCTCTCTGAGGGCCACGGCGCTTTGCCGCTCGTGCACTGTCAGCATTTGAGGCTTATTACTGTGCCAGCCCATGTAAACCATATAGTATGCTTTCCCGGCGATGTCAAATTACAGAGTCATAATTTCATACTGAAAATGTAATTGGCGCATTCATTACACTGTAAATTAAAACAATTCAGGGAACATATGCAATTACAACAACTGCGAACATGTTATGGTGGACCGGTTATTTAACGGGAATAGTTATGTGCTGCAATTTCAATTTGATGGTTTCTTTCTTCCCATATATGGACCTCATGCCGCATTGTTCGTGTCTTGACAGTGTCTCTCCAAAGCAGGGCTTAAGAGTATTCCCATAACTGAGCTTTGAGTAGAGCAATTAATTTAGTGAAAAAATAATTCTGAGTGAGAATAGATAAAACATCGACTGGGATTTAACTTCCAAAACTGTAATTACAAAAAAAAAAAAAAAAGATTAGAATGTTTAGTGCTTTGACTTTCCTGTCGTGACTGTACAGGACAATTTGGGGGCAGCAGTTAGACCACATTTGACTTTCAGTCGACCATTTACATTTGGTAAATTTCTTTTATGGACAGATGCAGACATGTTGACAGTTCTTGCGTCACAGCAGTCATTTCGGTTTTGATATTTCCAAAGTAAATATCACACACAGGACATGACAATCCGGCTAAATCAAAGCTGTTTATGGTTTTATGCGATGTTTGTCTGCACACATTTCATTGTTACAGAGCAATGAAATGAAGCCCTATCTGAGCCTTTGGCAAGTCCGAGAGACCAGATAAAATGCTGGAAAACTTTCTTGTGCCCAGATTGAAAGATGTGCATGCACATTCGTTTATGCATCCCCATAGGGGGCACTTTGGCACATAAAAGCTATTCTTCTAACAACCTAATTTGGGTCATTTCACTGGACCAGTCATCTAAACAAGCTAACAGTCCCACTGAGGTCTGCAGAGAACCGCTTCGCTGTTACACACAGAATGTAAACCTTCCCCCGACTGAAAATCAAAGGCTTCATCCACATAATTCATTGAGGCTGCAGTGTTTTATGTTCAACTGTTTGTTTTCGATGACACGCTGATTTTATAAAGCTCTCAGTAAAAAGTGTGGACATCCTTACAACTGTTGCGAAAAACAATTTTCAAGAAACCGCCGCCTCAGTCAGAAGTTGTTAAACCGAGTTCAATTTTAAAGCCTTGCGAGTTTCAGATTGCCCAAAGATTTAAGGTAATAAAAATGTTTCTGGATATTTCCTCAAGAACAATTTCAACACTAATGCCCTTTCACAGAAACGGAAATAAAATGTGGTTTGAATCAAGAACACAGAAACAGGAAGGACTGAAATAAATCCTAAAGTCAATCTAAAGTGAATCTGAGAATCAGGTTCATTAGCGGCCCCTGAAATCACAAAGGCTTTGTTCGTTCATCTGTCTTCAGCACTCCTTCGCTCAGTTCCTGGTTCCAGGAGCTGAAGCTCACATGGAGATCATGCAAACTCCATATAGACAGGTCTGATTCCAACCTGGAATCTTTTCAAAGTGAGACTAGAGAGAAAACCGCGACACCACCATGCAGACTGGATACCTCGTTTTATGGAGAGATTCCTTTGTAGCGTATGTGTTATTTGTGAATCCCTGTCCTCTGATCCAAATTAGCAAAAACAACCTGATGTGAATCACTGCAGAGGCAGGTGTTTGTGATAATCCTCAGCTGTTCATCAACATGGCTGCGCACAAAATTAATATGCTTCTCAAACAAATCATTTTGAGCATATCTGAAGCAAACTTGAAGGTTTAGCACACGGCAAAATTATCTTTTTCACTCAGAGCTTTATGCTACCTGCAGACCGCAATTTTCACAATCTTTTCAGATTATTACATGGTGCAGTGAGCGACCTGGATCTCAAATGGGTACTGTATTGAGTGTAATATGCGGTGAATGTCAATCTTCCCTGAATCAGAGGTGGGAACTGCTGTGGTGTACCCATCAATAACAATATCAAGCTGTATGTCACCCATGTACACTGCTGGTACCACAAAGTACATATATTGAATCAACCAGGAGAGAGATTGTTCGGAAATTTTCTTTTAAGAAAAAAGCATTGTGCTGTAATCGCTATGATTCATTGATTCTTGCATCCATTTCTCCTGTGTGGTGCGTGTCAGTTCATATTCCCAGGTACGTACGTGGCATCTCGAAGCAATTGAGTGGGTCGACTGAACTTGATCACACGTCTTGGTTAGTCTACCTAAATGTCACCGTTCAGTTAGACCGGCCAGTCTAATCAATGACCTGATGCAGGAACTGACGAAACCACCTGGAAAAGTTGGCCAAGTATCTTCTAAGTGGAGGTTTGTAACAACCAATCATGTAATCATTTGTATCATTCTGAATGTAAAAAAGCCAGTGCTGTAATAGCCTGCCTACAATATAGTGAAACAGTAAAACAACCATGACAGAGAGTGTTGAGTTTGTATCACCAATGAATGAATATGATAACTGTCCTATCCCCTGGACTTGTTTTCAATAGGAAAGCTATACAAAATTTGCAAAATAAAGTTTTATTTTCTGGAAAAGCACACATATTTATGCTGTATCAAAATTTTAATTGTAATTAATACATTTTGAAGGCTTGTTTTTTTGTTTTGATGCTACTTCAGTCATAATAATTACATTACTGGCAAGACGTTATTATGATAATGAACCAATTATTCCAGTATTGGAAAGTTATTACATTATTAACTTTACTACATTTAAAAAAGGACAAATTTATTCCATTACTGTGTGATTGGTCGTTATTTTATTAGTGGTTGATAGAAAATAACCTGATTTATCTACTTTGGAAAGACAGTGTGAATCATCAAACGCTGACACTATCAGGCTATCTATGTTCAGTTTGCATACATATACTGTACATTCTTCTATCTTTGGTAATTTCTTAAATGAACCAGAGAGCACTTGGCTTTAAAGATGGTATTTATAAGATGATTCCTCCCCTCAAAAAAATCTATCAAAGAAATGAGGAAAAATGTTGTTATTGATTTCATATTTAAATAATTTTCTATCTTCTTTCATGCAATTAGACGACATTTCAAAACAGGCTTCACACAGACATTAAATGCCGCACGTTGACAATGAGACCTCCGCTGTACTCGCGAGCATGCTAATGACGCCAAAGTAAGAAAAGAGAGTGAAGTTAAAGGGGAGAGTGGAGCTTCCACTTCAGAGAATCACGGCAGCAGGTGAAGCCGTTCCAACTCACTGCTGAATGAGGGGGAAAAGGCTGTAATGAGTGCAATATAATCACCTGCTGACACAGGCAAAGAGTGAGAGGGTGAAAATGTTATTGGGTTGTATTAATGCCAATCTCACAGGATCTGAAACATAGGAAGAGGCCGGCGTTTCGCACTGCTGGAGGACTTTTTAAGCAGCATGGTTTCCTGAGCCAGATGAGTTTTACCTTGCTTTATGCTTACATAATTGGCAATATCTCAACACTGAGGCTCTCTGTAATAAAACAGCTCAATGTGTTTCTAATTGTGCAAGCAGATTAATTCAAATATGCTGAAATTAGTTTGAGCGAGGCTTTTTCTCCACAACTTTCTCAACAAATATGCACGCCCCATGTTGCTTTTAGTGGTGCGGAGCATGATGGAGGCAAATACTAAAATACTTGAATAATTCACCGCTAAAATGGGCTCAGTGAAATAATACAGATATAACATTTCTTTATTATTATTCCAGTGTTCTGGCCAGCACACCAGTGCATTCAGAAATCAGCTCCATAAATTAAAAACAGCAACTTTAAAACAATATTCAGCCAAACTGTAACCCTGGAGGCTAACAGCATTACTGATTCCCAATTTCTAAGCGTAAAAATTCATGCGCTTCATATTTCACTGCTGAGCTTCTGCACAGATAAGTAATTATTGACTGGGTGAAAGTTGTACTCTGCATAAAACTAATGCAGTGTCAATTAGCCATTAATACAAATGCCTTGCCCTTTTCTGTAAATGTCTGATTTGACTCAGCAGTTAATATGCAGCCACTATGTGCACGCACACTGCCGGGGTGTTGAGCACCATGGCTCATTCTGCATGAAATTAACAACAAGCTAATGGCTGAGCTGGAGGAGATACCACCTCTCCCGCCCCGACCCAACACGTATGAAAGTGCTTGTTTTTCGGAAGTAAATCCGCTGCTTATATTGCATTTACAAACCGTTCCCCTCACTAATGCCATAAATAAAGAGTCGGCATCATAAAAGAAGAAATGATGTTGTGTGTTTCAAACAGCTTGTCAAACACTTGTCATTTGCAGCTCGAACAGTGTAAAAATGTCATTCCAGTACTGGATAACACTGTATGGAGGACAGGTGGCAGCTGTGCCCATAAAGAGCTGCACAATGGCTTGGAACAATGATGAAGCAGAGTCATTGACCATCGGGGAGTGCCGTGAAATAGCCACCATGTCATTGCACAAAGCCACTGGTCCATTCAGCCTTTATGACACCTGGAAGGGCGATCAGCCTTCAGTCACAAACACAAGCTGGACTCAAGAAATGACTCCTCATAAAAGTACTGATCACTTCTTTGGACGTTTCTGCCACTCAAGCAACCGGCACGGTGTGTGTGTCTTTTAACACTCACTGCACAGTCGTTTTCCAACCAATGACTTTTGAAACAATTTCAGCCTCCCTGGCAAATATTTACCAACATAAGGTCATGTTGAGGATGGTTGCTATCAGCAAATGGTGGTGTGCCAGTTCGAGAAAAGGTCAAGATTTTGAATGAATGAATGAATTAGCACCTCTATTATCTGCTTCCTGCAAGCTGTGTGCAGTAAAACTCTACCTCCTCCAAGATTTTCATCGCCCTCTACCTTACCGGCTGAAGTAAAATCCCAGTGTTTGCTGATACGTGTAGCATTGACGGGTATTTCTGATAAATTAGCCTTCATTTAGGTTTATTAACCTTCGCCGCACACGCAATTAATTCCAAACATCTCATCTGGAGCATCTGCACAGTGTGATTATTATCAAGACAGCAATTATAAAACTGCAGTTTCCTTGAGAACACAGTGGAAGTTCGGTAACCGTGAGACCGACTCAGGGATCAGAGTGCTTGTCCAGCTGAATGCTGTAAAGGTTTGGAACTGGCAGAAAACACAGCCTGCGCGAGCTGAACTTGCCTCCCGCCGGGCCCGGCTCACGTCAACCAGTGAAGTGTTTACATCCACAAAACTTGAGGAGCCTGTATCATCGCGGCCCCATCACGGCCCGAGCACAACAAACCGCAATTTGACAATAATCAGAAGCATGAACAGTCTGAGCAACCGATGGAAACAATGTGCAGCACCCACTCTCTACTGAAATGGAAGGTCTATATGCTCTGGCTTTTCAATAAATATTTTAAATACTGTTATGTATAACAGGGCATATTTATTGAGTGATTTAGATTTTGGGCACAAAAGAGAAGAAACAGTCAAAAAAGGCAAGATCAAGTAAGGGCACAGGTCCTCATCCTTCCTCGTGACTCACACTCTTTTTCTGAGCCGACCGAGGTATGATGAAGGCCTATCTTCGGGGAAAATGCTGTTTTAAATCAATGCATCAGTAACTCCAAATTGCAAGTGAATTGGTCATATCCCCTTTGGTAGTCTACTTGGAGGGTGAATATCTTCAAATCACATGACTCACTCTGACTGTTGGGCAATTTCACTGTCATAAGCCTCGTATCACAGTATTTTTTTCTCCTCTCCCTGATTTTTCCTTTTGTATTTTAACATTGTTGCCTGTTTGAAATGCTGAGAGTTACAGAGTTACTTACAGGGGTGTGTACATGTCTATGCTGGTATCTCAGAATACGGATCTCCTTTACCTGTGTAGCCTGTGGTTTGTTTGATCAAATCCATGTTTTATATACTATTAAGTAAGGAATTATGACAATACGTTTAAACACAGGGTGTTGCACAAAACTGGCCCTCCAAAAGGTCCAATCTAGACAGAGATAACTGGAAAAATAACACAGATCACTCAGGATTACAATGTTTAGGCAAGATCAGCAGACACACACATGCATACTATATGTATATATGAAGTAAACACATTTTTCTGATGAGTTTCGAGGCTGTTCTTGTTGTGTAAGGCTGTTTATGCGTAGACATTCATGGATGTCAAACACATTTTATTTCAGGGGCCACATATAGCCCAGTTTCATCTTGAGTGGGCCAGACTGGGAAAATAGTGTCATAATAACCTTTAAAATCTAAACTTTAGTGTTTTTCTTTGTTGTGGTGCAGAGCATATTGAAAATATAGATATTTACACAAAACCAAACAATTATTATACTAAATTACTAGAATATCAAACTTATGGCAATTACAATGATATTTTTTGCTGCAAAATGCAGTGAAATGTTAAAAAAAAAAGAAAAAAACTTCTCCAATAACTGTAGCATTATGCATGTTTTTACAAAGACACCCTGACAGTATGGCTTTGTCGCTGATGCTAGTTTTCAATCTTTTAGGGCAACACCGTCGATATCTCAAGCTCAGGTCCCAGTGTTGCGGTGTGGCCACTACTCTTAAGACATTTGTCAAAAAAAAAAAAAAAAAATCAATCCTTTCTTTGAAACATTGAGAATTTGCCTGGAGGGTTTGTGGGATTGGAGCCTCATGCTGGCTGGTTTTGGCTCAGGGGCCTCATGTTTGACACCCCTGATCTAGAACCAGTTTAAAGCATGACTGACATTTGTATAGATAGAATTTAAAGTTATGAGGCTTTGATTTTACTGGTCCGACCCACATGAGTTTCAGTTTGGCTGCATGTGGCCCATAAACCATAACTACATTGACAACTATGATAAGAATCATTTCACAGTTTGTTTTTTAAACATATAGAAAATACATCATTTTTTTGACACAGTTTCAAACGTATTAAAAATTAATTTCACATTGACAGTGTGATATATAATTCAAATGTTTTAGTTCCAACTGTCAGCAGTGAAATCAAACAAGTACAAAGTTGCCATATGTCAGGGTTAAGGAAAGACTTTGCTACCTTTTGGGATAGTTGTTTCATTGTTGTTGCTCCTTTCTTTTTATTTATTCACTATCTTCTGTGCCTTGGATATACAGCACATTTCCTCCCTGTCAGAAAAAAAGGCTGCGAAATATACATATTGAATCTTATAAAAAAAAAAAAACGCAAAGTTACAAAGTTTGGGATCAAGATGTTATCCAATCAATTCAAATATATCAAATCGATCATGTGAACTTAATGCTCACTTATAAGATCCGTGTTTTTATATCTGCATTAATCTGGAAAAATCTGTGTATAAATATATATATAACAGCCCAGAAAGCAGGCTGGCCCTCTTGTATATCGCAGTTTTGTTTGGGGCTGCTGCTCCAGCTTCCATTTATAATTCAGGGCAAGCTGTCAACCTACACACTCTAAATTAGGGAATATCACCAGAGAACTGCAAAAAATATAGTCCATACAGCCGAGGACATACAACACACTCAGTGTTGAGTACATAACTAAATGGCCACATTTAACAAGGGAAACTCTTCTAGAAAAGGCTGCGCTTTTCTAAATGTCCAACTTTCTGGAAGCTAGGAATAACAAATTAACTGGCTATATACACATATTTCCATTAAAATGTGAATCATGCCTCTGGTATTTCTGTACAACTATTTATCAGGCATTTAGGTTTCACACCATGATGGCACAAGAAAAAAAAAAAAAAAAAAAAAATCCTACCGAACTTAATGCACAGATGTTCGTAACAATTTGACCTCTTCATGGTGTGTTGCTCCTCCGAATGTTAAGTGCTCCCCTAACGTTCAGCCTACCCAGTAGCATCAAGCCATGGATTGCCATAGATTGTTTTGAGTAGCTCATGATTGGTGCATTTCCCATTAATAAGCTATTTTGATGCACAGGTACTTCTGCAGACTCTCGGTAACAGACTTCGTTTCACATGGTATTGTATTGTAAAGAAAATTTGTAATTTGCTCCTAAATTCAACTGAAATTAAGCATAGCGGAGACAGTTTGTGTGGCTGTATTTACCAAAAACAAGTAACTAAATATCAGCTATTCACGCAGTAAGCAAATTGATTGAAGGCAATGCAGAACATGCTAATGAGAGAAAACCAAAGCAAAAAAAATAATGTCTACCACGTTGTTGTTTTGTTTAATCCCAGCGGAAAGTTGATTTGCCCATCACTTAATTGTTGCACATACCTGACAGAGTTTTTTTTTCCAACGCATTTTAACATTGGATCTCACTCGTCACTTGCTGCTCTGAAAAACAGCTTTCAAACCCACCAGCATCGCCCACTAAGAATTATGAGCTTAAATTTTATATGAGCACAATTAATGCAAACAAGTCCACAAAAACAAAAACAACTACACGTTTTAATACTTTGACACTGAACCAGCTAATGGAGAGACGTCACAATAAGAAGCAATACAGTGCAGCGCCAACCGGAGCTGGAATGTCGCTTTAAACTCCAGGAATAAATCAACAGCTCTATGACTCAACTCTGACACGCACAGAAAGCCATAAGCTCTGTACCTGCAGAAAAAAATTACAATGTCCTTGATTACTACTCTGGTGGTAATTTGTTGGTAATGTACTAGAGTGTTTTATAGTCTGCCTCTCTGATCTATGAAACTAAAGATATTAGAAACAGTTCACAAAATAGTCATTTAATTGCAACTGCGACATTAAATGTCCTTGAATTAAATAACTGAACATTGTCTTTGCAAAGGCAGAATTTCTAGTGGAGTTGCTTCATTTCTTCACGTTGGATTGTAGAAATGTACTTAATTAAATAGCAGCTGAATATCTCTTGTGACAATGATGGTAAATGTAGCTCCTAATCCATCTTTCAGATACTGTAAATCGTCTCTTTATTGACACACTTATATGTCAGTGTGTAACAAGCTCCTTCATCTTTTTTTTTTTTTTTGTTGTTGCATTTTTTCCGCTCACTTTCATGCAGTAGAAGAACAAAATCCTGCACACTCCATGTGGTTTTCCTGTTTGTTGAGAGATACCCGAGGCATCGGTCAGACTATATGTTAACAGTAGAAAGTAATGCCGCTCCTGCCGGGTCAGGGTGTAATTGCATTCTTTTTAGTGATCTGAATTTGACACCCCATTTTCAGAAATGACAGTGGAGTAATTGCCTTGAGAAGCCATGGCTGAGCTTTTGAATGATATCAAAATACCAGCACCCTCTCCATCCACCTCACTCCACTCAGCATCCTGTCTATCCACAATGAAGTGCTATTACCAACGCCTTTCGTTCACTCAACCATGAGGCCTATTTGGAATTGCTCCACCACTGTTAGACCCACCGCAGGTTTTCTTTTCCCTTTTTTTTTTTGTTCAGTGTGGTTCCAGATGAACAGAACCTTCTTCTTTAATTGTGTAATCAAAGAGACACATATTGAGTGTGATAAGATGCACATCAATTTCCAAATAATATGATATCATGTGTGATTTGGTGCATATAAATATGCTCCATCTGCGAAAGCTGTATTTTTTTTCCTTTTTTTCTTTTAATTATAATTGGAACCGGGCTTCCACAGACTGATATTGAATCCAAATCCAGCATCAAATATGTTCATTCAACTGAAACCCTTTCAAATCAACAAAAGAACTTTACAAAGTTTAGTGCATTTTCAGTTCAGGTCAATAACCACACAATATTGAGTGAGATACCAGAAACACTACAGTTTTTAGTTGGACCTGCCAATATGGTCTAAATTCTAATGCTACATTAAGGTAGCCTGTTTTCATGATGTGCAGTTAGAAATCAGATTGAGACGATCAGCATGAATGTAGAATGTTTTTACTGACTGATGGTGATTGTTTCCAGACCGTCCATCTTTTATACAGCTTTAGGTGATGGAGGTGATCCCAGCTGACTGCAGGCGAAGGGCACACCAGTCCATCACAGCACCAACACACACACACACACACACACACACACACACACACACACACACACACACACACACACACACACACTTTAATTTATGGTCACCGATTAACTTTTAACACATTTCTGAACTGCTATAGGGAATCAGAGTTGCCAAAGAAAACGCACATACACACAGAGATCATACAAACTATACATTTTAAATTCTCATTTTTCAAACAAAAAAAAATTGAGTCAAATAGGGTGAAATGTCATTGTCTATCTATTCCAGTCACATCCGTCTCCAATCAAAAACAAACAAACTAAAAAAAAAGGTCTCTATTTTCTTGAGAAAGACTTGAACTTTAAAAAGGAAGTTCACTCACATTCACGAAGGGATGATGTTTGACAAGGTAAAGTCAACTGGTCTGGAAAAAATCAATTAACCAACAGTCAAAGGTTTCAATGTAAAGGTAACAGAGCTGACATCAATTAGCTTCAGCTGCTCAGCTGCTGTACTCTCATGGTGGAGAAAGAAAAACACTCCGCAGCAGCACCAGCTATAAATGAAGGTGCTGACATTACCTGAGTTTTTTTTTCTTCCTTTGCAGCACAAGTTACAAGAAATATAGGATTTATCCCACATTGGTTTTTGCATCAGACACTCAATGGCTCAATGGCTGAGGCATGGATCCAAAATCAAATTGGGCGACTAGATTAGTGCAAACTGTCGGCCAATCCAAGACAGATACCAAATAAATAAATTTACATTAAAATGATGGTGGGGTGGAGAGTAGTACCCTTTTACCCTTTGTTTACCTATTGGCATTTTTTATATTGTATAATTCTGAGATAAATGTACCAGCTCATAAAATGTTTGGAGAAATTAAAATAAAAGCAGAAAGGATCTCCTGCTAGCATGTGGCAGTTCAAATGTCATTGCACCTTTGTTTTTGCTCCATCTGGATCCCTTTGGTCTGTGATAGCAGACTTAAATACAGTTAAATATAGTTACTTTCATGCGTTGTTTATCTACGATCTTGTCCTGTCTCATCTGGTGCAGAATTATACCATTCCTTAAAAAAGACCCGAAAACAAACAAAGATTTATCTCATTGAGGAACACATTCAGAGCTATCTGGGTTGTGATTTGAAAGAGAAATTGGAAAGAGAGATAAAGACTTTTTTTTTTAGTTTGCTTGTTTTTGATTGGAGACTGATACCAGTGATGGACTTTTTTTTTTTTTTGACTCAATACTTTCATATTGAAAAATGAGAATTTAAAATCTATACAGTTTGTATGGTCTCTGTGTGTGTTCATGTGGGTTTTCTTTGGCTACTGTGGTTCAGACTTAGATACAGTTTTAAAGTCAGTATATGTCATCTATATATCGACAGAGTTGAAAACTTTTAACGCATCTGTAGACAGTCAACATGACGGATCCTGAAGTTCTACCTGAAAAACACAACCAATCAAGAAGAAGCAGGATCTGCAGAGGCACATTCACACTGCAGGCAAAAATGGCAACATCAAACTTTTATTGCCTGTGTGTGATCTATAGGGGTTTTTTATTATTAATGTTATGATAATTTTTATTATTTCATCATGCTTCTCTTTCAAATCAGAACCAAATAGCTCTGGATGTGTTCCTCAGTGTGATACATCTTTGTTTAGTGTATTTTTTTAAGGAATGGTATAATTCAGATGACACACAAGATCGTAGTCAATGCATGAAAGTCGTGCTTTTCACACTGGAAACTGATGATGGTTGTATGATGGTGAAATTGAAAATTACAGTCTGCAGCGTGACACTTTTGACCAGAGTAACCTCGTGGAAAATTATCAGGACTTTGCAGATTTTTTTCTATTCAGCACATCTTCAAGTTGCTTCAGCTTCAACAATGAAAAAAAGTGGTCAATGACACACGCATTGTTGGACTGGCTGCCATAGTTCCCTGATCACAAAGAAAATGAGTGATTGGATCCTAAAACATGTTGTGGCTGTGAGAAAACTAATACTGTTACAGACCATGAAGAGTCACATGAGAAAGCTGAGGGGAAAAAAAAATATTTTTTTTAGAGAAAATGGCATGATTATATGATTATTGCAGATTATTTTCTGAGTAATTTTTCAATTAGAAATGATAACAACCCTCAAGTGCCAACTTCAAGTTGTGAAAATTTGATTTTCGTTGCGATTAACTATTTCCGGTAGTTGAAATAATTATGATTAAACAAGAAGTCTGTTCACTTGTAAAATGAAGCTGGGCACACTGATCAAACATAAACTGTATCAGATGAGCCATAATGCTATTATTTAATGCAGCATCTTGATTACATTTGTTCATCGCTGTGTTTAAATCGGTGCAAACATTTGAACCTTCTGCATCACCTCGCAGAGGAATTATCCCAGCGCTCGGCTTTTACGGCAGCTCATCACACATAACGCAAAAAAAAAAAAAAAAAAAGAACTCTACTTGACACGGTTCATTTTTTTTCTTTCAAATGTCACCACGGGCAACAGTCCCTGTTTTCACTGAAGGGCTGGCGATGGCAAATGTAATTAGATGGAGACAATTCCTCCAGGTGTTTAATGGCTGCTCGCAAGGTCAGCGCAGCCATGTTTAGGATGCCGTTCATGCATGAAGAGGAGGAGCCGGCCTTGGTTGACTGCCGGTGTGAGTCCTCTCGCCGCCTCAAGTGACTCGCACGAGCCCCGCTCGGATCCGCTCTTCATTTTTGTAAAGTTTGACAGCGAATCGCAGGAGAGCCCCGTCTGTCCAAACACATTACGAGCCCGTGGTCTTCCTCATTTAGAAACTCTGCATATCCTGCTCTCTTCCATCATTTTCTGATATACAGTAAATTCGATAGGATTACGGACGCCGTCCTGGCAGATGCATCCAGCTCGACCGATTACCCTTGAAGATTTGGGCCCCGGTGCAGCAAGGGAGTGTGAAGAACACCGGTGTCAAAACGTAGATGAAAAAGGCCTGTTACGGGCCAGAGGAGCACCAGGACCACAAGGTGGGACGGGATGGGACCAAAAGAGAATCCAAAAGCAGTTTGTTTGGTTGTGCTTTGTGCAGATCCTCCAGAGAGAAGCTTCCCATCTGTCCTGCTCTCACCTTGGCCACTCTCTGCCAGCTTGGTCTGCTTGTCACATTTGAGTAGTTGCCATGGGACGAGTCCACGAGGCCCCGTCAGAGACCACGGAGAGCAAGGCCCCATCATCAATCACACAGACGAGCAACACACACCGCAGGAACGCTCCTCCAATGACGGCTAAAGATCTAAATTATTTTGACACCGATTTTTTTTTTTTTCCCCCACTAATCACCAATGAGCAATTTAAATTACTCAACGGTGATTGTCACGCTGAAGAAGAAAAGGCTTCTGGTCAAACTTTATTTATAACACAATGCAGATTTCTACTTTAAATCACTACGATATACATTTACGTTTATTTTTTCAGAATTGGCTTTCCTGTTTAGTCTCCACAGAGAATCTAAACGGTTTCTAAAATGTAGAAACATACTCAAGACTTCATTCTTTTATTACTCTAACAACAAGTCTCAGTATTTTGAGTGCAATTCAGGTACCAGCAGCTACAATAAGCTGTAACAAACCGATCCACACACACACTGGACATGTTATGAGAAACATTATTTACAAATGGAAAGCATCACATCTGTGAGTATTCATAATAGGACCTATCATCATTTTGTTAGTGCGTCCATTGCTCTGCGAGAGCAAGCAATGATTTCAGCCATTTATGCGACAAAGAGCAATTTATTAGATTTGGGAACCAGCCTGTCAATCTTGCTTCAAAAAAAAAAAAAAAAAAAAAAAAAAAAGGTTTTGTAATTATGTGTCAATGTCTATATTTCCCACAGTTCTGAGAAATTACGCTCTGTTATTTTCGTACCTTGAATAAAATGTTCATTAACATTGACTTGATGTTTCTTTTCCAGGTAAATATGAATTGGAGTTTGGTCTAATTTGTCACTGCCGCGGCCTGAAAACTAACGAGAGACCAGAGGCCATGAACTAATGTAACGGTGTTATACCAAGAGACTAATGGAACTCATGCTGAATCACCTGTGAACATGGTGAGATAATTGCCATTTGGGAGACCCAAAGAGCATGTAGTGATAATAAAGTCTGGGGAGCAGGAGGTCTGTCTCTGTCTGGTAATTGCAGAGTGAAAAGCCATGTGACTTTGCCATGCATCAGGTAAAGAACCTAAAGGTTTATTCACAGGAGCCATTATGGAAAAGTGTGAGCTTGCTTGGTTTAACAGGAGGTCAATTATAATGGAGTCGTGCTCAGGTTGTCACCACAAAGTGCATAATCAAGGAGTACTGCTGGGCTAACCACTAATCCATAGCTGTGCACTTAAGCGTGCCAGGCTTGTAGCCATGTAGTGCTATTGAATGCGTGCCCATGAACTGGGTTCACACTATGAACTGCTGGGTCCTAATATGTGTCAGTGTAAAGACGCTCACCAGCTACAGGCAAATCTGCTCAACCGTTTGTTAATGCAAATTTTGTAACCTGTCATTCACAGCACGCATGCAATGCGTCTACGGAGGTGAAGACCACAAGAGAAGCTGCAGAAGAAAAACACGGACAAGATGTGTGATTTAAGCGACTTTGAGCAGGGCATGGTTGTTGGTGCCAGACAGGCTGGTGTGAGTATTTCCCAAATGGCTCATCCTCTCGGGGTTTCACACACAACTATCTCTGCGATTTTACAGAGAAAGGACTGGAAAAGACAAAATAGCATCCAGATCCCAGGATGAAGATGCCTTGTATATGCCAGAGGTCAAATGAGAAAGACCAGACTGGTTCAGAGTGACAGAGAAGCAACAGAAACTCAAATAACCTCTCCCTACAACCAGTAGCTATAGGTGTGTTGACTCTAGAGGTGGGCTGTTTATTGAATATAAAGTCAAAACATATGCTACATTTTGCAATTTACAAATTACAAATGCTGCAACTGAGACAGTATGGTGGGATGCTGTAAAGACTCTGAGTTTAGCAGATCAGTTAGCCAATCCTTTGCTTGATACACCGCATGACCTGAGGAATGACAACCCTCACAAATGCACAGCAGTTCACAACCCTGTGTAGCGACATTTACACTGTGTTTCGCAAATACATCACAGAGAGAGACTTTAATTACTCTGTGTAACAATACAACATAAAGAAACACCTCCTGAGTTGTCATTTCCAGGATAAACATGGCACTCCATCCCGTGTGTTCATTTAATGTGTAGAACGTTCAAAGGGGCTTTTTGAGTGTTATTTGTTGTTAAATGTGTTAAATGGGGTGTTTACTTGAAGGTGGATGCCTTTTATTGGTTTGTTTTATATTTCCAGCGAATAGCGTGAATATAAATAAAGCTTTAATCAAACAATTCATGTCATTTAAAGTCTAATTTTCACTTTTGGAAATAACTCGTAAGCATTCGTGGATCATTAGAGTTTACTGAAACAGGTCACACTGCAGTGGATTTCAGATCTACACAGGTACACTTGAAAAATCTGACATTTGGTTGAAATTGTCTAGTTCCCCTGGACCAACAATTCCTTCTGCAAGTTTTGGACAGTGGCACCATAATTCAGGTGGGACAATATAAAAGCTTGAAGCCACCCAGCTTTCCGGGTGGCGAAATGGAAAAGGAGTGGATTTTCTTGGCTCACTTTGGGCCCATTGCTTCCAAGTGAGTTTTGTTTGAATGCCACTGACTTCCTTTTTGGAGGACACGATCATCCCTGTATAACCACAGTCCCTCCATTTTTGATTGCCACTTCCTGTGGAACAATGCACCAATATGCAATTTGTGATTTTTATCGTTTCAAAAGTTTTCTTGCACCTTATCCATGCTACAAACAAAGCATACATGTTAAAAGGCAAACAGTAAGGTGTACCTAATGTTGTGGTGTGTGAGTGCATGTATGTGTGTATGTTTTCAAGTGTGATCGCCCCACACAGGAAGACCACCTGTCAGTCAGCCAGCTTATCAACACCTTCAATACAAATGAATGTCAGCACAGGATTGCCTGAAAAGCCACCTTTAATCAGCAAGACACCCTCTTGAAGGTAAGTCGGCTTTGATGATATTAACTTCACTCAGCACATGACAAACAAGTCGAGCCTTTCATATGACGACTCGATCATTTCTCAATTTAATTAAAGAGGAAATAGTACTTTCCTTGGAGTAGTGATGAGCAGGGTCAATTTACTGAGCAAATGAATATTAGATGAGTAAATCAATGCAAGGTCTGGAATAACAAAGGAATGCTTGGTTATTGACAAAAAGAATAACGGCAAAATTAAGTAGGATGTGTGATTGCACGATTAATTTATTTATGTTCAATTAAGGTATTATTTGAAGTATTTTTTTAACTGGTTATATAAGACCGGGCGTAATTCAAGCAGCTACTGTGCAGTACGTTAGGAGAAAAGACTCATCAGTGACATCTAACCATTTTTTATGTGGCTCAGCCATAATCCAAGTCAATGGTCGACAAAGTTTATGATCAAGCTCATCAGAGGACTGTAATGGTGCTTCAAGGAGAGTCAAAGATATATTTGCAGGTTTAAGAATTTTATGGATGTGTGAGAGAAAAAGTAACAAATTAACCAAAAAATATATTCTACCAGAAGACGAAACGTTTTTTTCATGGGAAATTGTGGATAAATCGTCGATAACTCTGATTCTGTTTTAATAAACAAAGACAAGCAAAACTTCAATCAAGTTTTTTTCAGAACTGAACTTCTTTATACCAAAACAAATTCGAAGCATCAGTTTCAGAATGTGTAATCATTTCATCGCGCTCCCACAATTTCATGGACCACCCCAAATATCTGCACAGAGAGATCTCTGATCTGCTTCCATGTTCAATCTCCACCCCGCAGACTGGATTACTGCTATGAGCCTACAGCCAAATCAGTGCAGCACATCTTCCCACACAGGTCCACGGCAAGGTCTCGCACAGTGCTAAATTGCCAACTGTGATACACAACTTACAACTTCTTACAGCCTGGGACATAACTTCAACCTACAAAATAAGACTAGATATTTCACTTGTCATTCTATTTCTGGGAGAATTCGGGCCTGTCAGCCTATACTCAACATCCGACTGATGTGCATCACGCCTCCCTTTAAATTTGCCGCAGATAAAAAGAAGCTAAATGGGTCAGAACCCTGCTGGAGATGAGGCTCGAACAGCTTGAACAGGGAGAGAAAAATATAAATCATTTATAGAACCCAAAACCTGATCGTCCCAAAGAATATAAAAACAAATGGGAATACAAAGAAGGTACTTTGGAGACCTTTAATGTGTCCAACAACAGACGAAACTGAGCAATTGAGGCATGATGTTTGAATACTGAGCAGTTGCGCAACAAATGCTCCAGAATGGCTTTCCAGGGTTTATTTCTCTCCCTTTCCCACCGCTGTGTTTGTGCGCATGCATATGTGTGTGCATGTGAAGAAATGGGGCTGAGTTGCTTTTTGGTGCGTGCGTGTGGTAAAATGCCAGAAAAAATATCAACCGGATACAGGCAATGTGGATTACCAAACACCGCTAACACTAGCCAGACGTAGCACATTACTCAGGGTTGTGTAGCAAGAGGTTTGTGCCTGTCAACATTTTATTAGTCACTGTTTTGTACTTGGGTTTTGTCCAAACACACCAGCGCTCAGGCCCGTTTTCGTTGCACGGCTGCAGAGCCTCACAAGACGGCGGCGTGCTGGATGTGTTGAACCGCGCTGTGCTTTGACTCAGACACATCCTGACCCATTTTCTACCGTGTCAACAGTATTGATCTGGCTGCTCACCCCAATGAGGAGGATTTTAGTCTGTTATGAGATGGAATTAGATTCTTGTCACACAGACACACAATTGCAGCGAGTTCTGCTCAACATTTAATACTATCTCAGAGGAATAAAAAAAAGATAAATAAATAAATAAAATCCATGACACTTGTGTTATCAGGAGAAACCACAAAGAATGGGACTTCATCACAATGACATGAAATGCAGACAACAGCAAACGGCGCTGCAATAATAAAAGGTGGGAGTGCATTTGTGTGTATGAGAGTTTGACTATATTTTTTCTTGCTTATATAATTTGCCTGACAGTGTATTTTTAGTCACTCATAAAGAGTTTTTTCCCCAATCCCCGAGGCACAAACCAAAGCTTGTGTTTACTTTGTGAATATCTGTAAGACCTTCGGCAATTTATTTTTCACTTCAGGCTCCGTAAAGTTTGGATTTTTTTTTTTTTTTTTTTTTTGGCTTGCTCATAATATACACAACTGTAAATATCTTCACCTTCCCCGCCCTACATCTCCTCTTAACAAACCTTTCAAAATATCAAAGTCATTTTCAGAAACCCAAACAAACAGAGAAATGAGTGCTGTGAAATTCACGCAGTTTGCTTCAACCCTCTGTCCTTTATTGAGGCCTCGCCACCTGCTGGGTGCCACTGACGTCACCAACCCGCGGTGCAGGAATCATTAGTTTTCACAGGCCTTATTACAGGACTATACGAGACTCTCCGAACTATCTCTTGACCAATGTGGGTTCTCAATTTCTCCAGCAACAATAATGAGATAAGAGATTGAATTTCAAACTCAGTTTGACCAGACGGATTAGTGTGCAATCCAGGACTTCTCTTACCTCAAAGATGTCAGCTGGAGGGGGGGGGGGGGATTCAAGGGTGTTTTTTTTTTCCCCTCTCTGATGACCTACATTTCTCCTCCATGTCTTCCTTCGTGGGTGATGTCTAATATTGTTGCCGCCTCCAGAGATGAAACTTGGGAGGGTTCAGTGAGCTCTGATGGAGCTGAACTACTGGAAAACAAACAGTTAAATCCTGTTTGCATTTCGTTCAGATCAGCACCTGAATGTCACTGTGTGTTTCTATTGTTTGGTGATGCTTATTTGATGCAGGATGCCTAGTGAGCTATGATAACTATTTACCAAAGATGCAATCTCTGTACGTACAGAAATGCACTGATCAACTGGAATGTTTTTTTGAACTGTGTAGATTCTCCTTGCGATGTTAAAATGGCCTCGACCTACTGAGGGATTAACTCCAAGAGACTTCTGAGCTATGCTGTGGTATCTAGCACCAATATTACCCTCTAATTTGCCAGAACATAGTAGATGCTAGAATAGATCCCATTTGTTGTAGCAGTATGTCCAACAAAGGCCTGAACCTGAATCCAAGTCAACACCTTTCTTGTGGTCCCTGAACCATTCCGGGTCCATTTTCACTTTACAGCAAGACCACTGCTATCAAGGGATACATTTTAAATGAGAGCCTGTATATGGTATATGCAACAATGCTTTAGGTAGGTGGTATGTTTCAAAGTAACATCCATGAATTGCAGGAGCCAAGGTGTCCCAGAAGAACACTGCTCCGAGCACTGCACTCCCTCTGCCCGCTTGGCTTCCTCCGATTGTTCCCGAGGTAAACAACACACATGCAGCCAGTCATCTACATGATGTGGAAGTTATTCATCCGACCAAACCATCTCCTTTACAGCCCCATGGTCCCATTCTGATATTCACATGACGATTGTTGGTGTTTGAGGGCTGGACAGGGATGCAGCAATGCAGCCCCATGAGCAACAAAATGCACTGTAAAATTCATTCACTGACTTCTCCCTGTAAATAGCATTTGTTGTGTTTTACGCTTAGTTTCTGTTTGTACTAGTCACAGCTCAGTTCCGTTTGTATTAATATTTAATATTACTTATTTAACACTATTATTTTGTACTGATATTTAAATTTCCATGGTATTTATTATGTGTTCTTTTGTGTGCAAAGCTATGCTACAAGAATTCACCTATTTGATTAGGAAATAAAAAAAATTCTGTTCTATTCTGACATCTTTCTGAATGAGAACCAACATTATTGTCTCTAGAAAACTGAGCTACAGAAGATTGCACTTTGTCTACCAGCCTTCAATCACCCCTTTGCTTTAAATGGCCTTTAACACCCACGACCTCGCTGCCGGTTCATTGATTCTGGGATTCGGTCAATACAGACCACATCAGACCGGGAACAAGTCACTGGTGCATCTAACCTATCAAAATTCAGCCCTTGTTAAACTTGCTCAAACTGGTATGCTTGCAGTTTTTTTTTTTTTGTATTTTTTTTTTTGTTTTTCAACACATCAACTTTGGGGACACAATTTTAATCTACTGCCTACTCACTAAAAAGTGCCACACTGAAGAGATTATGCTGGTTTATTCACATCACCTGTCAGTGGTCATAATATTACGGCTGATCCGTGGATAATCACCCATCCGCCATCAGACTAGAGCCTACAGCCTCATCAAGCTACGTATACACACTCATTCACTCCTTCTCAGCTTGGCCTTGAGCTCAGACAGCCTCGCAGCACATCGTGTTGACAAGTAGAGAAACGCTGCTACCACATGGCCCCTTTTCCTTTAGAGCGTAGAAAACTGCCAAAACCACAAAATAAATAAAATTTCATGAATAAGAGACCTTTTTCATACTCCCTCTCACTCATAGCCGCATGCATGCACACGCGTGCACACACACACACACACACACATACACACATGCGTGCATGCACGCCGCTCATTTTATTCAATAAATAATCAAGTAGTTAGTGTTGCTTAGCAACCGCATCATCAGTACCTGCATTGTTTCAACATGGTGAATGACAGACTACTGGGCTCGAGTCCCACAGCACATTGTAAAATGTGAAGGTTGATGTTCAAGTGATTTTCTGTGGTCTTCACCAGATTCGAGTGCCTGCAGCCAAGTGAAAAATGTCCAAAAAAGCAACAAATATCTGTGTATTGCAAGTAAATGAATAAACAGTGAATATATCAACATGGAAAAAAAGATTCTATAATAGTTGAAAATGTAGATATGTACGATATGAGATGTATTTATTTTTGTAAAAATATTGAGGGATAATAATTCCCTGTAGGAATGATTACTGAAAAGAGTCTTCCCACATTAGGATGCATTTGTATGATGGTATTTAATTTGATAAGCGCATCTAATTTAACGTTTCATTTTCACACATTTTGAGTCATACTCTTTGCATTAGTATGAGACGGAGTGACTGATTTTGCGGTGCGTTCTTAACATCCATCTCCTATTGGCTGCTTTTGGAGTAAACAGCAGCACGAGGGTGGACCTTTGGCAGTCTCTCAAATGCATCCTGTGCCCTTGAAAATCAAGAATGGCCTGTTCACACAGCAACTTATCTCCCAAAGTGAAGCTGACGTCTAATCAACACCTGCAACCCTTTCCTTTGCCGCGCGTCCAAGTGAGACTTCAAAAGTTGTGCCAAGCCACACGCTTCCCGCAGTGTGCGAGACAGTGTTGGTGGAAAGGAGAAAAGAGAGAGAGATTTGTTATCAAAGCCCCCCTAAAGCTGTTCTTACTTTTCGACATATGCATTGGAAAGACCTCTGATTTGTTGCTGGAGCCTCGCGTTCTCCTCAACAGTTGCCTATTCTCCGACAGTGATTGCGTTCCACGCTGCTAGATTACAGCTTAGCAGCGAGCCAGAGACCCTTCCTCCTGCTGCTTTTTATTCTCTGGCAGAAGACAAGGGAGTCTGTTTCCATGCCTGATCACTCACACAATACCCTCAACCTTTCTGACATATGATTAACGTCCTACCTGACCTATGAAATGCTTCTATATAATGAAACGCTCGTATAACGCTCCGTTCCGTGAACAACTTTTGATGTGTTGCCCATTGTTGTTGAGTTGACTTCATTTGTTGTGAATGCAAAAAAAATAAGTTCATGCAATAATATCAATACTTTCCATTATATATGACTTGAGATTTGCATCGCAGATGTCAGTCATCACAATGCTTGTGACCACGCCACTAACGGGCTACACCTCCTTTGTCGGCAGTCAACACTGGAGATGAATGCAGTCTTTGTCAAATAGGCTCAGCGTTAAGATGGTGAAAGGAGCTTATCAGGCTGGTGCTGCTTGCTTGTAATAATCAATTACAGGTGACTATGAGTGACCTTGAAACATACTGATTCTGCAGAAATACAATGAGAGGATTTGAATTGCACACACTTGTGTAATACTGCCAAGGATTCTTGACAGACTGTGCTGGGAACAGACTGAATTAGTCTGTGTGGATATATTTTTATGTTACCCCAAACCTAATATCTTCCTGAAACGCATCGCCTCCCCTGGACTTGTCTCCCTCCCTGCTCTCTCTTGCTGTAATTGTCGATGAGATGCTTCTGGTGCTGCTGTTGCACCGGCGACAGCATGCAGAACGTGCATCCATCAATCTGTTC
Source organism: Salarias fasciatus (assembly GCF_902148845.1). NCBI lineage: Eukaryota > Metazoa > Chordata > Actinopteri > Blenniiformes > Blenniidae > Salarias > Salarias fasciatus. Next base: position 19,116,225 of record NC_043746.1, on the reverse strand, counting down.
AGTTCTCCCTGAGCAGTCCCCCCGCTGAAATCCGTTTAGGGCTTTTCTTATTGAGTGGAGTGTGGAGGAGTCCTTCAGGGGCTTCGGCTCTCTAACCTAGTTCCCCCTCTGTCTTTTCAATGTAACCATTCCCACCGGTAAATACCCGCGCTCCCGACGTAGACGCACTGTAAAGTTGGGGACCGAGATTAATTAGCTGCGAATGTCTGTTAATAATCATTTCATGCAGGAGGTTTCATAAGTCACACCTCACATGCGTCCAGGAGCTATAATTCACCGTGTGTGTTTTTCATCAATTTCGGTAAGTGACTGGTATATATTGTTAAATACACATTTGAAATGCCATATTAATCATGCACCCCTTTGAGAAACATTCCTGCAAGTAATGAGCTGTGACAGAAAAACGTGTTTCAAAAACAAAAGAGATATGTGTGTGCTTTCAGACTGGCGTGCCACCCCTTGAAGGAGTTGTTTACTCTCTTTAAGTGTACGTACGAGGGATGAAGGTAGCTGCCATGGTTGTAGTCGTATTACATTTTACATAACAAATGTGTTTTGAGACAGAGGAAGACATATCTGCCTGTTCAGTCCTGTTCTTAGTGTGTTGCCATAATTGGTGTGTCAGTGGCCATCATAGCTTTGAACGTGAAGCACGCCGATGATAAATACGCTGCGCCGGAGACAACAGCAGCACAACTTTAAATTATATTACCATCAAAATATGCAATCTGTACTCCTAGTAGTACATAATGAACAGGAACATACTCCGCTGTGCTCACAATTGAACAACCTACTCACGGCCCTTTATGTAACCAATAGGCCGGATTCCGTCATTCAGTTGTGGTACCTTTTTTTTTTTTTTTTTAATTATTCATCTCAATTGTTCCCAAGTAACTTGTTCTGCGTAGCTAACGTCATTAAAAATGAATGTTCGGAACTGATTTTTAAATGTATGGGAAGGTGCACAGGGTTTTACGAGCACTCAAATATGAAAAACCCAGATTATCACGGTAGGAAAGAATACTACAAGAAGCTGTACAAGGTGTGCATGTTTCAATTTTTTAAGACTTAGGTACAATATACGGAATTTTCAGGAAGAAAATTAGCTAATTTATGAGAAGCGCTCGTTGTCTAGGTTCTCCCCTTGTACAGAAAACTGCAATGATGTAGATTAGTTGCTTGCAAGGTAAGATGGTCTGAAAAAGAGCTCATTAAAATAGCTCCAGCACCGAGGAGAAATAATTGTAAGTCTTGTTGCAATACAACACTTTGATCCAATTAAGCGTGATATCAGCAGTCTAAGGTGGAGTTGCGTGCGCTATCTGAAAATCCAGTCTCCCTTTTAAATTGAAGGAAATGAAAAAATGGGTCCCACCATCTGTATTTGTCCCAGACTCCAAGATCAAAGAAAATTTAAATATTCAGCATTCAATAGTCTGAATAGAGTGCACTCCTTTTTCCATCTTGGAAGATAAATATTTCTGGGAAAAAGTAATGCATGCATCCACACAAGAGGAATGAGAATTGGAACAACAAATCAAAAACAATGTGGCTAAAATACTATTCCTAATGAAGCCAAAGGACATAGAAGGGGAATTTGGGACAGTTTCAGACACAACACGCTCTTTGTTCGTGCTGTTTATGTTTAAACATTGGCCGTAACGATGGCTGAGGCTGTAAGCCGGGCCGTGTAAATCAAACATCTCCCAGCCGGACGGTGGTGCGGAATGAAGACGGTGACCTGGCAGACAAAAATCAGCAGAAGCAGCATTTTCTTATCTCCTAAAAGCTGATTTACATAACAGCCTGATACGGTACCACGTTTTATTTTTGTTCTGAGGGCTGCCCTGGAGTCAGTTTTGAGAATAAGATGAAACCTCAACAAAGCTGAATTCCTCTTTCTTGGATGAAAAAAAATGTTCTTAAGTTCAGCTTTTGTCTGGCTACACAATCACCAGTTAAAAAATACTTTTGTGTTCTTCAACAGAGCCTTAAGTGTCTTCAGTTGCACCTTCAAAGACCTCTTGCGGTGGTGAGTCAAGTGATTTTGGTAGTCGTAAATGCGCCGGTCCTGCAGCAGCCCCTACCGCTTGACTTTTCTTCCCTGTCTGAGTTTGTGTTCCTGTGTGAGCAGTGGGCCCACAGCGCTTGCTGCTTCCTTGCTGTCTCTCCATTAGGCGCCTAACAGAGCGTTGGGCTGTGGCTGCTCTCTCCCTCAATGCCTCCATCTCCCTGTCGCCCTTCAGGTCTCATCGCCTTCGCAATGGAGGATCCATCCTCCGCCGCGATCCCAGGACACATACTGTCCTCCATTACCCATCCTCACAGCCCACTGCGTTCAGATCCCAGGACTCACATGTGAACACAGGCCCATTTTTGCATGTGTGTGATTTTTTTTTGGGAGTACGAGCGACTCAGCTCGGCCTAAACCAAGGACACCGAGTCGTATCTAGTTACACCAGCCCGACCCGGAGAGAGCCAGAGTCTGCTGAGGAAAAGATCAATAGGCCATTTCAAAGGGTTTTGTTTTTAGCTTGGATGAAGTCCATCTGTAGATTCCTTACACATTAACTGAATGAAAGACCTTCAGCGGTGACAACTCATACCCCCGAGCCATCACATAAACACTGAACATCTGCCATAAGCACTCCCAAGTCAGCTATTAACGTGGCTGAATAGTTTGTAATGACCACTTATTAGAGGAAAAAAAACATAAAGTGGAAATGCTTTATCTCACATTTGTGATGCTGGAATTTAAACAACGTTTTGCAATATTGTTGTGCCTTTTTTTTGTTGTTGTCTTCTCCACTTGTGTTGCATTTCCAGCTCTCCCTTTATGCAGAGACAGAATATACATGGAAACATCCGTCTTCCTCTCATTGCTCCTCTCACTCAAATCAGATCACTCAGTTGACGCCTAGAGTCACAAACACCCCTCCCAAAAACCACGATAACAAATTGTTTTATCCATAAGATCCAATTAAAAACTGTGAAATCACTGAAAGCCATTTGGTGTCTTGGATGCTTATCTCCAACGAGTGCACAAGTGATTATACTTGTCAGTGAACTCCAGGAAATCACAGCGATGAGAGGAGCCAAAAACACAACATCCCAGCTAAATCCCAGCTAAAGAGACTAATGAGGAAAAACACGATTTGATCAAATCAAAAAGTGGTAACTTAATATTCTCTTCTTCTCATATGGGCTAAATGAATTTTACAGTCACAACAAAAAAGATATAAACATCTAGCATGAGAATAGAAAATGGGAAAATGTGTAATAGATGCTTTCAAATTAAGGCTGGTTTTGTTTTTTTTGTTTTTTTTTGCATGCTGGCTGCACCTGGGATGGGAACACTGTCATGCAATGGACTTCCAAGTATTGTTGTGGAAACACTGAGCTATTAATCTAAAAATCATTTTACTGTACAGAAACAATGGTCTTTATTTTGATGAACACAACAGGTTATCAGAGAAAGCATCGAAAGACACACAATTGCAATGAAATGATTGTGTCTGTGGATTTACAGTGATTCCCATCGCTTTCGCCATCTGTGGCTGAATAACACGTTTCCACCACATCATCAATAATAGAAATGTATTCTCAAACATCGGGGTATTAACAGCGTTGCATAATGGAGCAGAACGAAATGAAGTGAGCTGAGGAGAAGGAAAGGTGTAGTTTTTACCGTGCTTTGGTTCATATGATTTTATGAAGGCCGATAATCAAGAAAAACAACCTTAAAGCCAGCTACAAGGGAAAAAAAGGAGCCTTAATATGTATTTTAATACGCATTTTTGACTGATATTGTGTGTAATATTTTCCCTGCATTCTCATCAGCACACCAACCCAGCCTGCTTCATCCAGCGGGGAGTGCTGCTCATCACAAACCCGTCCGCTGCCCTCCGCTTCCTGACCTCCTCCGACCTCTCTGATCTTTGCCGTCACGCTCTGCCCCTCCGCTCGTCTGACGGCCCAGACTGCACCGTGAGTCTTGCAATCAGCAGCAAAGTCAAATGAGATGAGCATCCAGTAACTGCATTAACTACAAGCACAAATATAACCATGAGGAAAAGTTACAATCCGGTTAATTTAATGGCTTGCCGACGCCTGACCTTGATTCAACACATTACGTGTTTATATGAGGGGTTTTTTTTGTTTTTATGCTGATGAATCAAGCATACATTTGAGATGCAGGCGTGCATCTCCATATCCGAAGGATGCGGAGACTTTTATAGTTATTCACAGCTTAGTAATGATGCATATATAACCCTAATGTATTGGTGAGAACATCATAACACCCTGTTAACGGCATCACAGTGAAAAAATAGATCATTCAAATGTGGCACACAGCTAATTTGATGATGAAACATAAAATCAAAATCTGGCAACTCCGTTACTGTAAACATCCATCCCTGTGCTCGGAGGCTCAGACAAATGGAGACATAAATTGAAAAGTACGAGTAGCTGCGAGGAGAGGAGGCGGATGCAGATGAAAATGTGAGTGGCAGATAGGAGGGGATGTGGACCGGCAGACAGGTGGGTGTGGAGAGAAGTCACACAACCGTGAGGAATTGTATAATGGCAGGGGACGGGGAGGAGAGGGCCTCAGCAGGAGGGGGAGCTTCCTGTGAATTACCAGCTACATTTATAAGGCACTCCAGCAGCAGCATGCTAATGAAAGACTTGATAAGACAACAGAGCAGGAGTCAAGTGCGAGTCCTCTGCTGAGGCATAATTTCTGCACACCCATCCTTTTCCTTTCCATTTAAAAGTGATGACAGAAGACCTCTATCAGGACTTTGTAAGCCTCACCTCATACGAAGGCAGGTCTACATATAAAATGAGCCTTATTTAATAAAGTCTGTTCAACAATAATGTGAAATATGGCCTGAAATGATCCATCGGCAGAAGAATAGGTCATTCATCCCAGGGTGCCTTGCTTCTTTCACTTAGCGCCTCCACCTGCAGCTAGCTCTATATGCAGCGGCTACAGTATTGCTAGATGATGGTGGACATAAAACGCAGACCAAGGCTAAGAGAAATCAATAGCTAGTGATGGAGACCGTTTACTGTTTTATTATTCTGGATTCATGACCTACCACAGCCCCATGCTGTTGTTTCCCCCAGGCTAAAGCTCACTGTCACTCACATTTGCTCATTAAGTGCCAATCACGCAGTACTCCAGGCTATAATTTTGCCAGCACTTGGTGGCACTGCAGATGTCACATAATGATCCCCTGCCTACTTCCTGCATAATTCAATGTAGGTGCAGTTGACATAGTTTACCCTTGACATTGAACTCTGTTCCTGTGTAAACTGGTGGCCAATTGGGTCAGCTTCAGTTTTAATGTGCTATGCAGAAACAGCTTTCTGACACTTGATAAACTGATGAAAAGCTTCACTCATTCCATCTCTCTATTTATTTTTTTTCCTGATTTTGCTGATATGTTCCAGAAAGTTTTATTTCATTTTTTTTTTTTTTTTTTTTTTTTTCGGTTGCATTTCATCTTCAGTAATAAACACTATTTACTTTATTTACCTCAAAAAATACCGGTAAACATTTTTGCTTTGATGATATGCAATCTTGTTAGAGGCCTGCATCTCCCATTGTGCAGCACATAAAAGACTCAGGTCTAATGTGCATTTATTATCCTCTTATATGCATGATGCAGCAAACATATGCTAAGCTCCGATATCACTGGAGGAGGACAGTAAGGACGGAGTTGTAAGTGGGCGCCTCGTAAGTGCTTCCTCCTTATGTATACATTTCTGTATAAGGGCCTTCAAAGAGTCCGCTGAATTCAGATAAAGGTTGATCCCAGGGTCAAACAGCAGTTCAGAAAGCATACTCAAATAAAAAAATAAGGCAAAATGGCAGGCTGTGTAAAAGCGTCGCACAATTATGAAAAACATTTCAAGGTTCCCAATGGAGGACTGTGATTAAATATAAAGAGGTGCACCAGCATGGCAGTGAATAAAATGAAAACTGTCATGTGTCAGCAGCCATGATCCTGACTTTAATTGACAAGTTGTCATAGTTCAGGCATCGGGGAGGCAAATAAATCATTCACAGCCGAGAGAGACAGAGACCTGGTACAATTTGATGCTCCCATTCGACAAGATAAAATCACACAAATTTCAATGTGATGGCCACGTGAACATGGAGAAAAGCCCCAAGCCCCCCCACCCTAGTGAATTAGTTTAATCAAGCTAAAAGGCCTTAGCATGTAAAATTATGAAAATGGTTCCAGCACTTAATAGCTTAAAAAAAAAATGTTGAAAATTCAACCCCGAATGAGTCAATTATTTTCTTCGTCTTGACAAACTAATGAAAATTAGCTCGAGATTCAGACATGGCTCCGTGCTTTAAAACACACTATAAGAACATGAAATGTGTGTTTGGATGACGGTATGTGGACAGAACCAAATGGGCTTTAAAGTAACGCACTGACTGATTATATATTTACTGATTTTTCTTCTAGCGTGAGAAGCAGTGTGGTGTTTCACACTGTTGCATGTAGTCACACTCCCAAAGCGCAATGACAAAAAAGTACTGATAAACATTAGCTAATTCCTCTGTGCTAGAAGACTGTATTCACGACCAGCTGTCTAAATCACAAAAGTAAGATTGGCATTACATTTCCTCACTGCAACTGTGTCTGCTTGAAGAAATGTCAACTGCAATTACATTTGATTTACCAAAGTGCAACCAACACAACAAATAACAACTCATCTGGGCATATAAACTACAGAATAATCAATAGTATGAATGATCGTTGCTGTTACACCGATAATGGCCACTCTCAGCATTGACATATGTCCTCTTATTTCAGTTTTACATGGGAATATTGCAAAAAAAAAAAAGAATATTGCTGAAAAATCGATGTGAAAACTGTGTGAGTGTGGGTGAATTTTTCAGTGTTCAAAGCTGAAGATTTGACCTGAGAATGGCACTAAATTGAAGCTCATCAAGGGTTTAATAGTGTTACTAAGTGTTTTACGGAAAAAAGACAGTTATCAGCCTTCACTCCCTCTGCCAAAACAACCTCATTAAGGGGCAAACTGTTGTGTGAAATGGAACAACCATTATGTATTATAACCCAAAGTCTACAAGCACACAGAGTCCTTTAACTAGTTTTTTTTTTTCTGCATTCCCAATTTTCGTTGCAGGCATAATTGATAAATAAGACAGAATCACAAAAAGAGATTAAATCGGGCCTTGATTCGCTTAGCATATGCTTAAAAATTTACATTTGTGAACTTCTGTCTTGTTAGACAGATTAGCCTGCTCGCAGAGAACTCCACTTTCAGCTTCCAACTAACAAAACACGGTCTTATTTAGAGTCATTACCCTGTAGATCTCAACCCGGGAGTTACACAAAGCCACTGGAAGACAACTGAAATAAGTTTATTTGGACAAAAAAAAACAAAAAAACACTACAAACTAATAACAGCGTTTACATTCCAGTCCTAAGTGGTGATTAATCCTCAGGTAAGCTAATATCTCTCTCTCTCTCTCTCTCTCTCTCTCTCTCTCTCTCTCTCTCTCTCTCTCTCTCTCTCTCTCTCTCTGTCTCTCTGTCTCTCTCTCACACACACACACAAATATGTAAATCCCCACGGCTTGAACACTGAACAAACCACGGTGAGTGTTTCTTTGTACGGATCTCCATGACCTTTGACCCACACTTTGAAGCAGAAATTCACCCAATCCCTCAGCTTCAAACACACGCGAGCACACTTCAGTCAATGAAGGCTATTTTTTCAAACAATCAACTGGAATATGAGGCACTGAAAACACGCGGCGTGTTTAGGCCTTGTTTACCACTTAATAGTATTTCGAGCAGCAGTATTTATGAGATGTAAATCCGCCAGGACACCGCCTGTCAATCATTTTCTCCGTCCCTCACTGTGGCAAAGTGCTCAGAGCAGAGCAACCGGAGTCTAGCAAGCTCGCATTAAAATATAATACCAGTGAACGTCATCCGAGGCGGTCATGTGACAGGCTGATGTCTGTTGGGGGCAAATGGAAGAAGCCATAAAAAAAACAGTGTGTCACATCGTGCCAACTCAAATAAAAAATCCTTGAATCTTGAATGACATTGGTTTGAAAAAGGGGAAACGGTTAACATTCGGGCCCCTCAGTTTCCTCATCAAAGTATGCACGGGTATTTCCAGAAAATCACCTAATCCTAATTATTTCAGCATGTCTGAACAAGAAAACATTAGATTTTTAAACTGTTCTACACAGAAAAATATAGAATTTCAGTTAAGAGAAACAGATTCATGTCAAGTAAAATAAAAAATAATGTAATTATATTGCAATGAAAGATAAAAATATTAAAGAAGTACATGCGAGTGATCAGTGGCATTAGAAACAACTCTTTAATTTTCCCAAATGTTTCCCTCCGAGTGAGTTTAAAGCCGTGTTAAAGTGCCTAGCGGTGTTTGAGCTTGGAGAGAAAAGACGCACCGAGGTGAGGTCGTGTGAAGGAGGAAGAAAAAGGAAGTCTTATAGAAACACTCAGAGAGGGAACCATTAATAAAAGAGAAGAAGGGGACAAAAAAAGAAGTTGCAATGTCTGCTAAACTGAAGAGGAGAGGGAGGATTTATGCTCTATTGTGATATTTATTGTATAAGATTTGTATATTTGTATTGTATTTTGTGTCTGGCTGCTGTGACCATTTAATTTCCTTCAGGGCATCAATAAAGCTGTCCGTCCGTCCGTCCGTCCGATCACACCTGCACCGAAATCCTCGAGCTGGGGAGCAATTGATGAAACACATATTTGAAGTTTACAGAGCATTCAATGACTTTTTCAATTCAAGCAGCAAACGATCTATAATAACAACAATCAACAATCTCCGTCTTTGACTCGAACGCTGGAGGGACTTTGGCCTTTGAGGATGAGCCACTCCTCTTTTCCATCAGCAGGAGTTTACCTGAAGGGCACCGAGCCTCACATCAGCAGCAGTGGGAGGACAGAGGGACCGATGAATAATGTTGCGGGCTTACTTTTCTATTAAACTGTTCGCCAGTCTAATGTTAGAAAGTGTCCACCTTTTTAAATTAAACTTGAGAATGCTGAGTACGACATCATGAAACCAGGAAACTTGTAAAGCTCAACGTTAGTGGAGGGAGACGGAGAAAACGTGGGAAACTGTTGAGAGCCATTTATTGACAATATTATATTAAAGCAGAAGTATTAAAGACCAAAAAAAAAAATCACTGGAAAATCGCTCTGATGGAAAATCCTTCGGCAGCTTCAGTCGACATAAGGACTGAATACTGCATGGTGGTACAGTGGGACGTCCTCTCACCTCACAGCAACGTTGAACCCAAGTTTTGGGGGCATTTCTTTGTTTGGATGGATTTTATATTGTCATTAATGACTGCTGGTAGTTGAGTGGGGCTGAAACTAAGCAAATTAAAGGATCAATAAAGTGATATTCTGTTCTAAACCATGATTAAAAACTAATAAGTGGAAGGTGAAAATATAATGAAAAAATGATTTTAAGAACTTTTACTTATTCATTGCAACTGGAACTGAAAGACATCTAAAGGATGTAACAAGTCTCAGTGTCGAGCTCTAAATGTAACAGTTATAAGTTGTGAACTCCATGTAAAGAACAATATCTTTTCTTAATGATTTCTTAATGAAAGCCTCATCGTGACAGAAAATGAGTTGTGCTTTTTCTCACCTTTTTTTAATTAGATGTAGCAGCTTAGTGCTGCCAGTCTTTTTCTCCAACTGTCTTTAATTGTTTTTTTACTGTAACGATGTTAAAGTAACGCCATCACACCACCACTTCAAAAACAGGAATTAGGGAAGTGGGGGATCAAGAGAAACCCCACACAAGCAAAGGGAGCACATGCAAACTCCACCCAGAATGGAACCAGAGACTCTCAAGGATATAGTGTTGCTATATTTTGGGGAATGAGTATGTGAAATATTATGCCCAAGTTATTTTATTGGAGAAAAATATATCCAAATATTTGATGAACTAACAGTGTATTCATCACAGTAAAAGTCATAAAAGCTGTTTCCCTTTTCTGCAGCTCTAAACTTTATATCCATTATTTCTTTAAAAAAAACTTTAAATTAAAGAGAGACAAACCCATAAATCTGACACACAGTCTGTCACCGAGCAGAGAGGAGAAAAAAAGCTTTGCCAATACAGATCTATTCTGAGGCAAAGAAATAATAAATAAGGACTAAAAATACAATGTTAATCTCCTGCTAGCAACAAAAGTGCTGTGAAAAGCCTTTTCCAGGTTGCTGCCTGAGAGGCAGTCAAATGTGAAGAGTTAAAGCCGCTCAGAGTGGCTAACAGCACTGAAGGCTAAAAATCCCATTTCCATCTGGATTTGATTTAAAATGTAAACACACTTTGTTGCACCACAACACTGCAGCCGCGTTGCAACTCATGACATGTCTACAGGCATTATCTAATCCCAAATACATTCAGCGTGCTCCTGGAGCTCTCTGCCTCTGTCTCGCTCAGTCTTTTCTCTCTCTGCACTCCTCTTTCTCCAGTATTTCCCCACTTGGAAAAAAAAAAAAATCTAATTGAATTTGAATCAAATGTCTTTTGATTTGTGCGTCATGTGGACAAATAGATAAATAGAAGTAACTAATGAAGGGGTGAGAGAAATCCTTCCATCTCCCAATTCTTTATTCCTCTGGGATCTGGCTCAGTATCAAGGCTGTTTTTAGTGATTAGGTCCTTGGTGTTCTCAGCTGAATGGCTCTTTTATCAGACACCATGGCTTTTTTTTTTTTTTCCCTTTCTCCCTCTTGCCTCCCGGCTCAGTGTGAGGAGGGCTTGGACGCACCCTTGCACCCCTCTCATCCACCCTTTTCCCATGCTCCATTTCCCTGCCTTTCCTGACTGGAGGGATCGCCATGCAGCCTGTGCGTACAGACGACCTGCGCTATCGCCAGCGCCACAGAAAATAAGCACGCCCTCCCCTCCTGAGAAGCCTCCTGAGATGGCCATCGAGTCTTTAACAGTTACCGTGGCTATCTTAAGTTCTTCCCACTTACACTAATGTCTGCCGCAGGGCCGGCGACAAATGGCGAGACATGACTGCTTTATTGAATATGTTGCAGATAGAAGGGAAGACTCATCAAATGTCATTCGCTCTTCCTGATGACTGGCGTGGCAGCCGGCTAGCTGTATCTCCACATTTTCCTAGCACGCTCAATAGCAGAACAAGAGATTTGACATGATTATTAATGTTCGTTCGCAACACACAAATCCTAAAAAGATATATACATTTAAAAAAAAAAAAAAGACTAGTGTGTGCATATTCACACTCACAGAAATGAGCCTTTTAATATCCATTCCTAACATTGCAATGCTTCATAAGAGAAGTGTGCCTTTTAAAATTCTAATTATTAATGCAGTCTCATCCTTACATTCATATGCATTTCTGGCGAAACCTGAACCAGTAAGTAGCTCAAAAAACTCCGAGTTTCATGCATATTTCTATGAGTATGCTGAATTATTGATTAAATGGAGGTCCCATTTAAAGAGAGAGACAGGGAGCGAGGAAATGAAGAGGAGCAGATTGTTTTGATTTAAGAACGTGTTGATACAAGGTAATCCAAAAATGTGGGCTATTTTAAGGACCAGCTAATTAGCATTTTTCTTCTAGGGCTGAAAACAGCTTGGAGAGAAAGATAATTAAGTGCTCTATTTTGCCCTCCTATTTGTAGCTCGTTCCAAACTTAATTGTGGCTAATTAGGCAGTGATGTGAGTATTGATAAGTAGCGAGGTGACGCACCTTTTCAAGGCAGCCATTTACAGACATCAAAACAGGGTCTCATCGCAACTGTGACTGAGAGGTAAGCCTGGCCAGTAAGACGAACCTCGACATCCGAGTCGCCATGTTATTGTCGTAGAAGGGAAGCAAGTTTCCACAGTCTGACCCGGGGGTTGACCACGAGAGGAGCTGAAAACACGACTGGGGCCCATCTGTCCATGCATCAAGATAAGAGTGCTGCGAAAATGGTTCAGTAAATTCTAATGGATGTGCGAATAACTGCAGCAGTCGAGATAACTTCAAATAAACAGGAATATCTCTAACAAATAAGAGTGTGACTCATCATTATACAAGGTTTTGATTCCTGCTAGGAACATCAACAGATGTGAGTTTTGCAATTATATGAAAAACCTTAAACTGAAAAAGTGGCAATAAAACGATTATTGAACAATGTTTTTTTTTTTTTTAATACATGCTGAAGCCGGTCGGTTTTGTTCAGTGATTCAAATCCTCCTGTTAAATCAGGAGTCACGACGCAGAGGTCACCACTGAATAGACGAGCGGTGGAGAACTCGGTGAAAACACCTCATACTCGGATGATTCAGCGGAATCAGTTCAGTGGAGAAATCAGTGATTTCGGTGAACCAGACCACCTTGTGAGTCAGACACGCATGCCAACCTAATCCATTAAATGAACCAACACTCCTCCCACATGCTGCGGCTAGCTGTTGTCATAAATGACTGCTGTCAAGCTGAAACACATCAGGCTGCTTTCAGACATGAAGAATCCGCTTGAACATTGTTGTGTACTTAAGTTTGCATGGAGACTGAATCACTGTCTTTTTGAGAATAAAGAGTTAAATTCCTATAAAATTATATTTTGAGTAAAAAAATCAAATATTGGTTTTAATGCATGATTACTATTCAGTTTTAATAACTGATGAGTTCAGATGCAGAGTTACAGTGGCAGTCCGTATACAGCAACAAGCAAAAACTCATCCTGATGGCAAATCCAGTCTTTCACATTTAAAAAACACAACGCTGGACGCCTTGACACGGTGTTAAATTATTGTTTCTGTTGACCTCCAGCAGTTCAACTCCTCACTTTGATGCAGCGGTGGAGGCGTAGTTCTCCAGGCTGTTTCGGTGTACTGTCACATCACCACTGACTGAGGTTACCGGTTCAGCGGAGGACACTGCTGACCCCCCCTCCACCCCCCGAATCGCTCACTCTGGCTGTGGTCGGAGGTGCAGCGACCTCCCCATACTGGACAGTGAGTCTCTGCCTTGAAGGCTGCTGTTAACTTATTGTTTCAAAGTTTCCCGTTTGTCAAAAGACAGCTGTTTTGTTGTCGTGCCACACAAGGAGTAACCACAGCGTCCATCTTTCAGGAGTAGGGCGAGGTGCAAAAGCCCGCATTGTGTTTTGCATCCAGCTCGACTCCTCTGTTTACTTGTTTATAATTACCAGCCAAGCCCTCCAGCCTGTTGACTTCTCCGCGCCTGAAATGCCACAAGCGCATTTCATGCAATTTACCTCCTGAATAATTTCTAATTGATTGGGAATGAGACACAACACACCTTGATTTATTGCAGGAATACGGGACACTTTTAGGCAGCTAATTTCTGGGGCTTCTATCTTGGAGAGTAAACATCTTTGCACATTTCATTTCGTTTCACATGATGCCATAAACAATGTGTCTGTGGACCTCCTCACAGTCTCGAGGTTAGCATAATGCTGCCGCTACCTGTCACTTAAGACCCCGGCTGGGAACGGGAGGATGGAGGACCGAGGGATCAGTGTTTACCCACCTGGCCAATTAGAAGACAGAGAAACCTACAAGATGGAGTCTGCCTCCAGGAGCAGGTACTAGTCGCTGTTATGGCACTCAGCAGTTGCTAGGCAACACCATCTATCTGTTATTGAGCTAACTTGTTGTGGGTATGGCTATTATATGTATAAATCACTGGTAATCTTTGCACTTCAGATATGGTGCATCACACTTGGGTTGGAGGTAAAAAAAAAAAAAAAGACTATAAGGTTTCATTTATTACTGCAACAATGTTTGAAATTGATCACCTCTGACTCTTTAAGATCAAGTAATGCACATATATGACAGAGCAGCAGAGACATAGTGGTGTGGAGCCTCTGTGCAGAAGTGGAATCCATGGGAAAATAGCAGGTTTTAAAAGGAGCATAGATTTATCAGCACCTTCTAAGTCACCCAATGCTCCTGATTTAAGAGATTAATCTTATGTGAAAATCCAGGTAAGAGAGCGCAGTGTTTTGTAGTTTGCTCAAGGAAAGATGAGCTATGGGTTTCTGTAAGGATTTGATATATGCACCACTTGGCAGGGGATGCGGCGTAAGCAGAAATGATGAGAGCATTGACACGCCGGCATACATCACATGGAAAGTTGTAACAGCCCAGAGGATGTTGAATTAAACACCTACTCTGTGTCTGTTATGGGATTTTTTTTTTTTTTAATGCAATGAACATAGAACTGTTCAATTATATTTTGCACATTAGCATTTTCTCCCAATAATTCACGATTAAGCTTATGTGAACATTATAATGCAATTAGTAAGTCATTATGCATAAAGAGAGATTGTTTTGTATTTACTTTAGTTTTTGGGATATTACCCTGGAAAAAGAACATGCACAGACGCAAATTAGAAGAAAATGAGATAAAGCTGCATTTAATGCCACAGTATCGCGGCTCCAGCCTATTAACAAAACTCAGCGTTGGAAAAGAAATGGAGGAATTTTATCATGTTTAATTTAGGTGTGATATGGTGCCCACTTTTTTATGTGAATACTCAGGTCCCTGTAAGAATGCTGACAATGAAACTTTTTCCCAAAGAAACAAATAACATTAATGCAGTCATATATTACCGAGAGTTGAAATTCTAACATTATGCACAAATTTCAATATCAAACTTAGGCTCTGCATGATGCATTATACAGAAAGAAGAAGGAGGGAGAATGAGGGGGAAGTAAGACAGAAAACAGAGAGGAGAAAGAGAGAGAGAGAGACAGAGGGAGAGCGAGAGAGATGGGGCAACTAGCCAGATCGTCTTTATTAGTGGCGAATTTTTCCATATCCAGTGCATGAAAGATAAACAACCCAACCGATGCCGATTTTGTGTATGTAATTATTTCATTAAATATTGTATCAGTCTTAACAGCCCACAGCGGCTTGGTTCAAAGAAAGTTTGGTAACATGGTCACAAACACACACACACACACCCGTCTCACTCTCTCTTTCCCTGTATCTCACTGTTCTTGCTTGCACCCCCCCCCCCCTCCCCTCCCCCCCATCCCACTCCCTCCCTCCCTCCCTCCCTCCCTTCCTCCCTCCAGCTGTGCCAGCGTGGCCCCGGGCTGACTGATCACAGGAAGGAGCAACATTTTTGAATTCCAGCGAGGACTGAGTCACACAGTCGCAGCACCGGGCTCGATGTGTTACCCGGCTCTGCTGCATTTCACAATTGCAGACCGCTATGATTCAAATGGAATTTTAATGGGGCTGCGCTGATAAAACCGTATCATGGTCTCTCTGTATTTGTCTTTGGATTCGTCTCCTGCCTGATAAAGCTCCTTGTGCTCATTGTGCTGTTTGCCTTTTTGGTTCAAGCCAGGTATGCTTGTGGTCCACTTACTGACTTGACTTAAAATCCCGTTGGTATCCACAGGAATCCTTTAGTGAAATTTTCATTTTTGAGCCTCTGAAGAGACAAACTCCCTGTCGCAAATTCACATACGGAGCGTCATCTGCAAAGAGCTGAAAAATACAGCCCACTAGCGATGCTTCCGTTTTAAGATGTTTATTTGATTGATTATCTGAGCACACCCTCGGGCTGAAGGGTCCTGAATTTCCATTCAGAAGTACAAAGAGATAAAAAAAAGAAAAAAAGGTATAATAAAGCATGCAGGGAAGTAATGCATTTTTCACATCCCATGAACAATATATGGAAATCTTGACATCCACCAATGGATTGTTGAACATCTTCCTCACAACCTTTCAAGACAGTAACAAACCAACCACCGTTAACCCATTAAGACCTGATGTAACCACTGAAATATTCTCCTTTGAAACATTTATGGGCTGCTACACCTTTAGAAATGAATCCCACATGGCTCCACCTTTCCCATGAGTATTCCTGATCCTATTAATCATGGGTCTTTAAAGTGATGGCATTACATAAATGTGTTCACATCATGTGTGTTTGCGTTGCTCCATGCATATAGCGGTTTGGCTTCCAGTTGGAGTATTCGGTGTGGATTACAGCATATAGATTAAAAATATCTTGACCCCTCCCCCGCTCCCCCCCCCTCCCCCCCCCCCCCCCCTCCAAACCACCCCACAGTGGTGGAGTTTGGTGGCAACAGTCTTTAAATTGTACCTGAAAACTTCAGCCATTATAACCTTTAGAAATTGGATCAAATTTCACTTCCTGTATTATGCAGGTATTGACATTCTCAACCAGCTGCCAAGCACGGATGAGTTGTAATACCTCGAGGAGCTCACCTATTTATATTCATAGTTGTTCCCATACAGGAGGGGGCAGTGCAGTGAGCCTCTCTGGCTTCAGCCAGCGGAGGGATTCAGAGGGAGAACAGTAGATGGATAAAGTGAAAGTTTAAACCCGGGGCTTATGCACACAGAGACCATAATCCCAACAAAATCTCCCTTCACTATCCTTCACATTCAACTTAAGAGGATGACCTTTGGTTATTCTTTCGGTCACACACTCTACGCTCAAGGATGTGTTAAACAAGCAACCTAATCAATAGGTAGAAGTCAATTCCAAAGGTTTAAGCACTGACAAGTGTCTCTATAGTTGGCAATAGGTAAGTGAATGAAAGTATACTATCCAACGCTTCACGCAGTGCATGGTCCGCTCTCAACTTCTTTTGTCTGCTTGCTTTCCATGTTGTTTCAATGCAAAGTTTGGGGGTAGTCTTGCAAATGAGTTTCACGGGTGTTATGCAAATTATTTCATTTTGCATGAAACTAAATGCTTCTTTTCTTCTCTTCTCTCCCACCAGCACACGCACGCATGACAGACACAGACTGAAAAGAAGTGTTGATTCCACACTACGTTCTCTTTCTAAATGGCGATGGCAGGTTGTGAGTCTCAAAATAAAGCATTTCGGGAACACTGCCGCACCTCAACTCCGTCTTTCTCGTAAAATGTGGCACACAGACATAACAACATCTCCTTGACAGGATTCTGCATCAGTGGACACATCAAAAAATATTCTCAACACCCTGACACAGTTAATGGAGAGCCATTTAACCACACAAACAAACAAATTAACCTTTAAATACCAGATGGAGCATTTAAGTGTTGGTCACACTAATTGTACTTCTATAGGGACTCTTCCTCCTCGTCTCCTCACAAACTCACAAGATGACCCCCCTCCCCTCCCCGCCCCGCTCCAAATGCCCCCTCTGCAGTTGGCTGCAGCTGGGAAGTGAGGTAAGCCTGTATGTGGGACATCACAGAGCTCATTAATGTGACTGTGCAATCAAATCAGGTCAGATGGATGCATTGGCGCCTGGAGGGAAGATTTGATAGCCGGCACAGAAATGCCTTATAATAAGTTAATTAGACATTCACTTAATGATCCTGCAGCCATCCTATCGCTTGATAGTTCTTTGATATGGTTTGGGTCTTTAAAATTGAGTGTCAGTGACGAGCACCTTATCAGACCAGAGAAGTAAAAGAGGAGTTCTCAATAGGATTAGAAACAGCTTGTTTCATGACGAGGAATCTGACCACCTGAGAACTGAAATAAGAAAAAAAAAAAACATGCATAAACCATTAAGCCACCAATCCAGGAAAGATTAAGACATTTATCAATTAATTTGGAATGAGAATTTTCCTTTTTCTGCAGTATAATACCTAGATTAAATAAAAAGCTGTGTTTGAATCTAGGTATTGCGTGACGTTATGCACACCCTCATTTTTGGGTAGACTGGATATAACAAGTTTGTTGCTTGTTTATTTTGTACCTAGGGGACGACTCCATGCAGTTTTTTAATAAGAAAGAAATTCAAAGTCAAGCTCAACAGCATTTTTTTTCCTCTAGTGCATAGTTTGAGCACTCATTATTGCTGTGATTTTGGAACATCACAATCTGTGATCATGCCGAAAACAAAAGTTGAAAGCACAATGCAAAAATGCAGGATTACCAAATGCTTCACTTTAAAACTGCCTGGAAACTCTGTTTAACCAACAAACTAACACCAAATAAATGATCAAGCTCAGACGGATTCATGATGCTTGTCTAACAACTTTCCATTAAGAGGGACACAATCTTTATAAAACCATAATAAAACAGTATTTCACCCTAATTCTTTCCCCGTGCGGGTCAAGCCATTGTTATTTACCTGCATTGAGGCAGACAACTGGTGTAAAATCCAGGTTTATCAAATGCAAAAAATAAATAAAAGGCGTGGCTTGTTCAGCGGGAACTGCAGTCCTCAAAAGTTTGACAAACTGGAAACTCTGAATTGAGTTTGCCTCATCGAGAATTGAAGATCTGCCAGTGCTGCATTCTGTGTCTGGCCCAGTGTATGCTGGGATATCCTCCAGTCCCCAATGGTAGCGAATGGAGTCGATGGATACAAGCAGATGGATGGATATAATCATTGTAACAGTAACCATCTGTACGTCTCTCTCTGTCTCTCCTTTTCCTTCATTTCAATGAGGCTTTCTAGCGTTATCACTCGCACAGAGCAGCGGCATCGTCACAAGGGTCCTAAACTCTGATTCGCCGCCAGTTCACGGGAGAGTTAGTCTTTCTCTCTCTGCTTTAGTTCCAGTCATCTGGGCCCTTTCCCTCGTGGCTGCAGTCTCGAGGGAAAAGCCCAGACAAAGTGACATCTGTGGAATTACAGGAAATCAAGGGTAACAAGATAACTTTGAGGAAATAAGAGCTGCTGGCTCAGCCATTACAATACTAATTATGCAATTTATTATACTGTAACTACCGAATGATCAATATATCAGAAATATAACCCCATTACAGGCAAACCACCAAATTATTGCCTGATATTTGGAAGCTTTTAGGGTCATATAAACTCTCTCGCTTTAGATTACTGCTGAGCAAGAGAACAAAGTTGGCTGCACAGATTCTGTTGCATTAGTAGTTTCCATTTACACAGCGAGCATTTCACCAGCAAAAAATACTTGGGTATAAGTTCGAGGTGCATTCATCCCCTAAATTCACTAGACTTATTGTGTTGTTGGTAGGGTGTATTATTTGTTGTATTGGCACACAGGTGGGGAATAGTGAAGTCAACAGCTATAGTTAAGTTTATCTCAAGTCAAAAAAATTGATGAAAATCTGTTGTTTGTACTTTGTTTTTTTGGTTGGTAGCTCAGCTAGAAAAGCAGTCAATTGCTGAAACACAATGGAAGGAAGTTGAGCATCAGAGTAGAGTGCTGTTTACAAAGCAGGAGGTCCAATCATTATTTTTCTGTCCTGTAATAGTAACAAGAAAAAGCATGTGAAAACTGAAATTGCCCTGTTTTCTGCATGGATAACGTCAAAGTGTGATCTGATCTGCACTGTAGTCACACATATAAACACACTCTGATACCACAGAAACTTTTTTGATGGATTTCCATACAAAACACACTGACTGCACATTCAAACTGCTATTGACTAAAAATAATATAGAATCCATACTGAGGCTACTGGAATCTGAAAACCTGACGTTCCATCAAAAATCAGATTTGAGACAAATGAAGAGTTGCTACTTGATTTTTTTTTTCCTATCTCCATGAACCATCAGTTTGCAAGTGAAGGACCTCTTCAACCATCTGCTATTGTTGAGTTTGAAATAAATTAATACAGACAGGTTAAAGAACAGCTGATCGTCAGTTGACAATTATAAATCCACTAGGGGAAACCTCTTTTTTCACACTGACCAATCCTATTTCAATGGTGCAGGGGTCACATTAGGGTGCTGATGGAAGTGAAGTGTCTTTCCCAGGTAGCCACAGTGGTGTCAGCTGTGGGATTCAAACCTGTAAACTCTCGATCCCAAAACTGCTCACAGCGAAACATCTTAAAGGTGTCTGAGCTGAAGCAGGAAGAACTATACTGAATTCATTCTGAGTCTCTATACAAGATCATTTCCAATGGTTTGTATCCTTTTTTCTTTGTTTTTCAACCATTAGTCTTCCCCTCTTACCCCACAGCTGGTATTTTCTTTGCATTAGCCACTCCGGTACCTCCAGACAGCTGCTGACAGGTCTCACTAACTGGGCTTCTCTCTCCACGCCTGCTGTTTACTCAGTGGCAAAAATGTTCACCTCACCTAAGATCAGTGGCAAGGTCACCGGAGATCAAGAGCCCACCTGCTCTCCGTTTTTTCATGGTGGAGTTGGGGCTGTGCCTCCGGCTGGCAAAAGGCCGAGTGAGCTTCATTTAAAGCAGATGTGACAATCGAGGAAAAACTGCGTCACAACATATACTCTACTTTGTTTTTTTTTCTGTAAATAGTTCAGGTCAGAGAGGAGACATACAGCCTTATTCATTTTACTGGTGGAGGTGCCAATTTAGGGAACATCCCAGTGATGTTTTTAGCTTTGCACCATTGCTGTCTTCAGACTGTGAGCAATCACTTCTCCGTGCTGCAGTCAGTGGGTGATTTGAGTCCACTGATTGATAACGGCAGAGTCAATGGTTTTTCAGCAGTAGGTGGGACACAACACACTGCAAATCCAGCGTGTGACTGGCTGCTGACGGATGATATTGCGTGTTCAGTTAAAGCTAATTTGTCTGTAGGGAGGTGATGCATTTGTTTGATGCCGGTCAAAGTATCTTTAATCATTTCTTGTCAGGAATCATGTAAACAGTATATCAGTCCTTAAGGTTATTCAACTCAATAATTCACTTATTAAAATGCTTATTGTGCATTAAATTATTTTTGAAAACTTCCTCCAATGAATGCAGTGGGCTTCAGTTTGTAAATGACTATAAAATAATTTCATTATTTGTTTATCACGCCCATTTCAGGAAGTAATTTCTATGATCAAGTGGGAAGTACAGCAAGACAATGCTTTTCCCTTTGGCAATCAACCAATGTAAATTGAGGCACTCATTAAGACTGGCATTGTAATTGCTTAGTGGTGTTACACTTTGATTTACTCTCATCAATAAATAAAACACAATCAATGCTGTTTGATTATACTGCATTTGTTATTCTGAAGTGATGAGATGGGGCTGTTATGAAAGTAATGTATGATTTACTCAAAACAATTTAAAAAAAGATGACTATTCCTCACTGTCTGTATTGTTTGAGTTACGTCTCATTCTTCAGCCGCATGTCCTGCTTTACTGGGGGCTGCAAAAGATGTCCTATCTTGGTGCATTTGCTGGCTTTAACAATAGAGAAGTAATATAATTCTGGAAATGTCTTGCCCAGTGGTGTTTTGAAAAAGGCCATTTCCTCAACATAAAGAGCCAGAGGGAACATTTCTTGGAGGCAGTTTCTTTTTGTGCTGGATCAATTTCTTATGGCACGCTGTTGTTACCCTTCTCTAGTGGTGCATAAACCCCACCTAAGAGCATTCCTTTAGGACGCAGCCTCATGGGTTTTAGCCCTGTGTTGTAAGTCAGCTGCAGTGGGATTGTGCTCGAGCCATGCCTTAATGTTTTTGTATATATATATATATATATATATATATATATATATATATATATATATATATATATATATATATATGTATATGAGAGAGAGAGAGAGAGAGAGAGAGAGAGAGAGAGAGAGAGAGAGAGAGAGAGAGAGAGCTGACAGTGTTTAGCAGAATTGCTCTCAATATGTCATAGAAACAGATGAGAAAAATGATTATTAATACTACTGATGCATCAAATATTGCGCAGAAGACTCTGAATTTACACGTGGCACAAAATGAATCAGCAACACAAAAGAGAGAGAGAGAAAAAAAATAGATCTGAATTTGCTTTTTAATCATCTTCAAGAGTCAGACCTCTCAAGCACAACTGTCTCATAATTAGCGAAGCAGCAAACAAATGAATCATAATGCCATTCGGTTGCGTGTGTTTTGTAGCTGGGTGGAGTCATTTACTGACAAGGACACAAATATCAAGATGGAAAGGAAAGAAACAGAGAATAAAGATGAACTGCACAATTCATTTCATAGAAAGTCCCTTTCTTTAGAATACATGTGGATTGTGCATTCACCCTCCCCCGCAGCCATTAGAGGTTTTTTGCATCAAAAGTTTTATTGAAATTTTGTTGTTAAATGAGCATCAAGGGTTCCTCTCAATGGCTCCACAATAACTGAAGACATTGCCCGTGTGCAGTTAATTGAGGGTAATAAGCTTTGGTTAACTAAGTAATGTAAAATTGATGGGGGATAATTAGACGGAATGGCATTCAACACTTTCAGTCTCTGTCACCTATTAGCTTTTAGCAGCCAATTCTGGACTGCGGTGAAAACCCAGTGCCGGAAGCAGACATAGCCCACGATGCATTTAGCAGGAAAATAGAATAAGTGTATAGGAAATTCTTACATTGAAGTCTTAAATGTGCCCTATCCTTGAACGAGCAGATAATGTTTTCCTTTGAGTTTAGGTGAATTGTAGGAGCTTAGGTTGGGCCCTATAGCAAACTCTGTGTAGATCAGTCTTTTATCTAAAAGAAGGTTTTGCATTTGCTTTAATGCGAACGTTACAAGGTCAAGGTCAGGTATAAGGCGAAAGCCCTGAGTAAAAAAAACACCTCAGCATTCAGTCAGTAATGTTTGAAACAGCAATAATGCCATGTTTGTCAACAAATTCCTCTCCGATTTCCACTCATTTCTTCTCCGATTACCATCTTTATTCTCATTTGAAGGTAGAAATGCATAATATAACACAAACAAATTAGCCAACAGCATCAGTCAGCTGTGAGCTTAGCCACTGGCTAACAAGCTAATCTGGTTTTGAAGGATTTATTCATAATTGAACATGACACGTTTTTGACATTTGGGACGGTATGAAGGAGATTGAAAACGTGATGCATCCCAGACAAAATGGGACGGGTGATCGATCACCTTAACCCAAAGAGAAGACCAAGACTTATATGATCCACACATTCCAACCATCATCCACAAGGTCTGACATGGAGAATGAAGGTACACTGCTGCACTATGGGCCTGGTGGCATTGTGGGTCCATATAACAGACACTAGCTGCAGGTTGGTGCAAGGTTATTGATCAGCCACTGTTGTGATTTGCAGACTTTCATAAAGCTTGATCCGTGCACCATGAGATACCTTGTGGGTGGTGTTTGTGCAGTCGGGTACCATGACCTTTGTACTCCTGCTGCAGTGTATACTCAGCAATAAGTCAAACTTCGACAGGGTGTCGAGAAGTGATCGAGACACGGAAGGTATCAGGACTGTGTTGCACTTGGCGCTACATAAAGCTGAAGTGAGTCGAGGGGAGACTTGGAGGTGTCTCAAGTGTTTTTGCAGATGATGTTGTCATCTAGCTTCATCACATGAACGCCTTCAGCATGACGTGGTGGGCTAGCAGAAAAACTCCTCTGGGTGTGAGTTAATGTTAATGGTGAGGGGTGATGGTTCCCTCACAGAAAGGGACAACAAGCTGGCATGTCATTTTTGAAGTTCAGAATCTTCCCCAGTTGGAGAACTATAAGCATATTGAGGTTTCATTCCCAAGTGATTGGAGGAGGCCAGCAAAAGGCAAAGTCCTCTGTTAACCAGTCGGTTAACATTCCCACCCTCACCTATGGTCATGAACTTTGGGTCATGACTGGAAGAACGAGATTGCGGCTGGAATAAATTTCCTATCCAGAGTGGTGGGCGTCTCTTGTTGTGGTATAATGAGGAGCTGAACCATCTGGGTGGGATTCAAATTAGATCTCCCACTCATCCACATTCTGACAAGTCATCTGATTGGGAAACTCCCCTGATCGCCTCCCAAACACAACCTACCAGAACCCCAAGAAGTCTGGGGTCTGCTGGAGGGATTATGTCTATCAGTTGGTCTGAGAGACAGTCAGGATTCTCCCTAGGTGGAGCACGTTGCAGGAATAGGTACATCACCTCACCTCACGCTCTACTCCACCACTACTAAAAAACAGTCATATGGGAACAGCTATATACAGAAAAAAAAAGGCCTGCATGAATCTGAACTGTTAAACAGTATTTTCTGGGTGGGGGTGGCTGTTGAAGCTGTTTAATCATACATATCAAAGGTTTCATTGTAATCATTCTCTGTTTGGAACACCGGACCTTTGGTCTTGTGGTTGTTTGCTCCTTCCCACATCATGTCTA
Organism: Salarias fasciatus; assembly: GCF_902148845.1. NCBI lineage: Eukaryota > Metazoa > Chordata > Actinopteri > Blenniiformes > Blenniidae > Salarias > Salarias fasciatus. The sequence continues at coordinate 19,092,121 of NC_043746.1, read as the reverse complement.
CTCTTGTTTCAATAGCAGCTTCACTAATGGTTTACTTGTTCTACATTTAAAAAAAAAAAAAGCTTTATTTTTCGTAAGTATTCAACAAATCCCTGTAATTTTGAGATGAGTTTGACACTGATTCAGATCCCTTAGTCATCACCGAGAGTGATTCACAAAAAAGAAACAAAGCATCATGAGCCGAGCCGTCAATACACGACATATGACCGCATTAAACTGTTGTGACAGTCATCTAATGCACGCTGACTTTTCTGTAGCACAGTGCAGAGATGTGCACCAATTTGTAATAGAGGTGGAAACAAACATTTGTTGAATCAACCGGGGGAACCGCGATCTAACCAATGTCTTTCATCAAGTTAAACTCAAATCACCCTTCTGAAAGGACATAAAAATCACTTTTTGTCCTTTAACCCAGTGCTCTTTGAAGGTTGCATCTTCTTTGCCTCTGATGGGTCAATCTGTAATGATGTTCAGGCTTTACTGTCTTTGAGCTGTGGTTATCCAAGGCAAAAAACCCATTTTGAAGTGTTTAGGGATTTCTTGGACCGTTTCCACATTGTGGCGGTGCAGCGCTGGGACATCGAGCAAGGGGAGGTTCAGGCTGAAAAATCCCAGACAGTTTTTCTCAGGACTCCTGGCCAGAAGTTTTGGATAAGTAGACAGAGCCAGAGGGCACAAAAGTAATCTTCTGCAGAGAATGGACAGTTGATGACACAGTCAGACAATGTGAGCATGTGGAAATGTGTTATGGCTGTGATGAATGGCTGTGTCAGCCTCAGTGAGTAACCTTGAACCTCACTCAATAAGTATAAAGAGGTAGGCTCTATCATTAGCACATTCAGTTCCCTCCCATTCAAACATGTTGTCTCTTAATCGCTCAATTATCTCTGCTTATTCATTAATGTTCCATTCCTTTGTGCTATGATTTCTACAGATGTGGCCTTTCAAGCCAGGATTTTGCAGAGGGACTCCAGTGTCCTTCAATATTAAGTACTGCTCCAAAATACATGATGTGGTGATTACAGGCTGAAAAAGTCTTGGGGATTTTTAGGGGTAGTAATGTACAGTATATTAAGCTACAAGGTGGAACTGATCATGTAAAAACTGAAGGATATACTTACTGATAAAGGCTACTTGACAGCACCTGAGCCACAAAGAAAAAAAAAAAATTCAGTCAAAGCAATGATGGTAAAACCCCAATTTTTAAAGTAATGTGTTGCTGCACTACCACCTCTTTTAACACACCATTTTGAAATAAGTGATAATATTTCAATTATGCACGTTTTAGTGTTGCATTATTCATTTTTGATATAAAAGCAGGTCAAACTGAGTATTAGCATCGGCATCAACTCTTATCTCGAGCGAAGGGCTGCGCCGACAGCAGGAATAAACTTGTGTTTATTGGACGTGAGACGCTGAACGTGACTCGCTGCATCAGACTGCACACGGAATAATGACCGACTGTAGGAAACACTGTTAGATTGTACAGCAGAACCTGCATTAACGGCATCAAATAAACATTTATAAGAGCTGCCGACTGTCTGCATGTTGGGATTTTATCTCAGCTGTTCTACTGCTGCTTACAGAGAATAAAAGAAATAGTAATGCCTCAAATAAAATGCATTGTTCTAAAACAGATGTTAGCTGAGTGCCAATAATACAGCCATGTGCATATGCATCGAAGGAGAACGTGGTATCTGGAAGGCATTGTATTTTTTTCAATACTTTATTTTTACAATACTTCATAACATGATCATTTAACATAAGACCATCGTTATCCAGAAGAAATGTTTTAATGGTTCTGTAGAGAAAACTGCATAATGCCTTTAAAATCAGGAACATGTTGACTTGACCGAACACTGCAAATTAATTCACGCATTTGTTACTTCCAGCGTAGACTGCTGTAATTCCCTATTATCACGGTGTCCAAATAACTGCTAAAGAACTCTTCCAATTATTTAAAATAAATGAGAATGAATGAGAAGGAGAGATCACATCACTTCTCTTTACTTGTTTCCTTTTAAATCTAGAATACAATTAATAATCCTTCTTTTAACCTGTAAGGCTCTTCACAACCAGGCTCCATCATATCTTAAAGAGCTGCCGGTCCCATATCGCCCCAGCAGAACGCCTGGTTCTCAGAAGTGGAACCAGCTTCCAGTTTCAGTTCGGGAGGCTGACAGTCTCTAGTTTTTAAGATTAGGCTTAAGACTTGTCGATTGATAAAGCTTACAGCTAGAACTGGTTCAAGCCAACCCAGACCATTCATTGGTGAAGCTGCTATAAGTTTAGACTGCTGGGAGAGACACACTGAGCGTCTTTCCTTTTACCTGCTCCACAGGGTGACATTTCACGATTGCATGTCACTAATGGTCTCTCGCCTGTATTTAATGCTCTGTCTTTGTCCTTTTCACTTTTTCAGTCCTTAACACCAACTGTAACAGCAGAAAGTCTCCATCTTTAAGCCCGGTTTTGCATGTTTCTTCCTGTTGAAAAGGGATTTTTTTCCTTTCCACCATCCTCTGCGTTTGCTAATGTGGGAGTGTTTGGTTTTTCTCTGTCAAAGTGCCTTGAGATGACTGTGATGCATTTGGTGCTATATCAACAAAATTGGATAGAAAGCTGACAAATCAATGATTGTTTTTCATTCAGTTCATAGATGCACCTTTAGTTACTGGGTGTCAGTTTGGGATTTCACAACATGAGTGGTTTTTACTCTAGCCTCTTCATAAATGTCCTTTCTACTGCATGTTTTTCCTGTGTCTGCACAGGTATTCCTTCGGATCTCTTGTTACCAGCTGAAAAAAAACCAAACATGCTTTAAAGGCTGGTGACTAAATTGTCCATACATGAGGATATAATATGATGTACTTTCTGCCACAAACTAGCTGGGATGAGCTGCAGCATCCCACAGTGTTAGGTTGAATAAAGCGATGCCCCTTGATGATACCCTGGATGAAATCTACAGATTAAATGAGGCTGAGGTTGAATCAAAATAACTATAACTAGAATCTGCTCCACACCAACATCAAACAGCAGATCTGTAAACAGGAACACAACACAAAGTAATTCACTCTTTGTGACTGTAATCCACAAACTGGTAACAAAACAACAGGAAAGTAGGATACGAGGCATATGGGACTGATGGAGTTGTGCTACCAGGGCAGCCCTACTTTTATCTGTTTTGGGACCGCTGAGGCACAGAAAAACATTTACACATTCATTCACTCATTTCAACAGCTTACATAATTATTCCCTTTTGAGAACCAAGTTCAAGAGAGCCAAATATAGAGGTTAAAAAAAAAAAAGAGTAGTTGAGCCATGTGCGGAGAGGCACAGTGCCCAGCTCTCAGTTCAGCTATAACCTCTTTTTTAAGTAAGTTTATGGGCCCGCTGTAGAAAGAAGAAACGCAATCAATAAAATGAAGACTGTTCACCAAAACTACCAAACAAGAAGCAACATTAACTACATTTAACAAGCAGTAGAGGCTAACACACACACACACACACACACACACACACACACACACATTTAAGAAGCGTGCCGCAAAAACTACAACTCAGTGGTTAAACCAGCATTATTTCATTAAACCATAAACCGTGTGCTTGTTTAATGACTGGATCTCAATCTTTCCATCAAGAAACAATAAAGTGAGACACGTCAATGCGCGATGCAAATTCAGTTTTGCAATAAAGTGACAAGTCATTGTGGAAGTGCAGAAAGTCAAACACACGAGGGGCAGAGTTCAGCTTGATGCATCTGGTTTCACTGCACGTACGTGGCAAACAAGTTTTTGCAAAACTGCAACAGGTGAATTTTGATGACCCGAGCCTTGAGTGGCTTTTTAGCACAGTGCAATTTCCTTGAAACGGTTTGTGCAGAAATTACAAATGAGTAACATCGCTATTTTTTTGTTGAGGACACATAACAAGACTAGAAATGTGCATGGAAATAGGTGATTGAAGCAGCTGAGAGGGGTACCAAGGTTACACAGATGCTGAAATCCAACTTTTAAACTAACAGGAGAAAATATTATGATTAATAAAGTTACAATTGCTTTTTTTTTTTGTCAGCAGATATTTAACATCGCTAGCTTTAAGGTGTTAAAAAGCTTTTAAAAAATTTCTTTATTCCCAACCAACCATCAGACTCTCACATTCATTTATCTGCAAGAAGAGGAAAAGATCATCGGCGATAAGAGTCAAAAAGACGAGGTTCGATCAATCGTTCATTAGAAGCGATGGATTTTGTAGCCACCACTATGAAGAGTTTCCACAGGAATTGATCCACCAACCTGCTGCTCGCCACATACAAAGCACCAGTATCATAAAGCACAAAGGCGAGGCGTTGAAGGATATCGCTTTTCCGAGTGCCGAACATCCGGCTGCTATTGTACATGACAATGTTTGCAAGCACAATATATAGAAAAAACACCTTTCAAGGGAACCTTTGTTGTCCATCTTCAGACTGAAAATGTTTGTGCTTAAAGACCGTTAAAACAACTAATATCAACTTGTGATTCAGAAATACCGACTCCTTTCGTTTGAGGTTTCATCAAACAAATATGAACCTGAAGATTTAAACTAAAGACCTCATCTGAAATTCAACAGTAATTCAAGTATTTATACATTGCAGATCTTTACAGAAACTGAGTATTACTTATAGATCTCTTTAGTGTGATAACTTTAATATATATAGGTTAAATCTAAACACAATGACAAAGTGTGCCTCTACAGTACTGTACCTTTCAGAAGTGCGTTAAAGGGTCAGCCAAAATATTAGGAACACTGTTGTGAGAAGCTTCTAACAGGATAAACCACAGTGTAAAACATGAGCATGAAGTCAAATTAAAACCTCTCTGATGATCACCAGCAAAATGTAGACATTATTTTTCAATAAAAGTAGAATTTGCTGTAGAGCTGGTCAATACTACATTGTATAAGAGTGTCTACTGACTCCTACTTTTGGTCGTTTATGTGACTTTTCATTTTGTTACATAAAAATGAGGATCCAATAGACTTTTATGGCCAGTTTGGTTTGAATGACAACTGCTGTGCACACATAACAGACTGATTTAAATGCTTAAAAATTTTGTGTGTTCTTGTCGTAAAGCTATACAAATTATCCCGACAATATGTTGTATCCAACAACGCCCCCTTACCCTATAACTCACTCCTGAAAATGTCCAGGCCTCCATAAATACATCAAGTCCATGAGATCATGCTGGGAAATGTACAGTACCAGTAACCGCAGGAATACAATTACTCAGCATGATCTGATATGGAGACACCAGACAGGCATGTTGAAGAGGTGTTCGAAGCCGACTCCACGACCAAAGCCAACCGCGTTTGAAAAATTAACTAGTTCCGCGCTGTGAGCCGGTTCTGAGTGTGTTTCTGAGGAAAAGACAAGCGCATGCTGATGCATCTGGGCGGGAGGCGTCAGTAGTTCTGTCAGTGTGGCACTTGTCGATGTGTGGCTGCATGGCATGAGTTATCAAAGTTATGAGAATGAGAGAAACAGTGAACGGAAATGATGATGGCAGCCAATAGGGGTCCAGGGGAGAGAGTGTGATTAGTGTATTAAGCATGCATCAGAGCCCCTCCGAGCTGTCTCGGCAGAAGCGGGGCGCCGAGATAAATAGCTTTAATATCCCTGTATTGCGATAGTGGCGCAACAGTTGTTTCCCATTGATAGCTTAGGGGGATGACAGACGTAGACGCCGACCTTTGGAAAGCAGAATGACAACCCCCTGTCCTTTCTACCCCAAAAGCTCGTGACCCATTGAGGCCCCGAGGACAATGAACCAGCAGCACCACTGGGAAAAGCCCGTGTACGTTCGAGCAACAAAGACTGGCTAATGCACTGTTTTCCCTTTTCATACCCTGGTGGGGGCAATCTGACCTTCTGCCTGTTGTTTCGACGCGGTGAAAGCAGCAGCAGCGGTAAGACACCGACCTCCGGAGCCCTGTCCTCAGCGTCCCCACCCCACCGCCACGGCACATGCACTTTAAGCACGACGCTCCCGTATTGTCTCTGAAGACATTTCAACGCACTGAGGGAAAAAAAAGGTGACACGCGGAGGGCTGACGAATGTTTGAATGTCTTCTCCTCTTATTTTGATCTAATTCTTGCTCGCTGTCAACGCGGCTAATTCAGCTGAGGAAACGCTGACACTGTGTTATCGGGTTGCTGATATCCTTTCGGAAAACACACCATTACTCTTGAAAGCAGCTATGATGTGGCCCGTCACGACGTTCCTTTTGTGCACAAAGAATCCAACACGTGTAAAGGAAAAGGAACGCATTGATTCCGCACGCCGCCGTTTGTTCTTTACTACTCCTGATTGAGCCTTTGGTATGTTGACATAATCAACCCGAATAAGTACTGCTGGCGCTTTGATTTTAAAAATAAACCCTGTCTTTGAAAGCTAATTTACATCACTGCTGGGTAACTGCCATGTCGCTCACAACCTCGAATGATTAATGTACAAATCAGCCAAGAAAGACGCGATCAATTAAAAATAGACATATTTGAAGAAAGCAAAAATAACATTACCTCAAAATATATCCTATTCAGCCCAATTAAATGGAGTTATTTCTTTGATTTTGTGTGTAAAGGTGTAGTTGGAATCTCAGACAACAAAGATTCAGTATTATTAAAATATCAGCAAGGTGTAAAAATGTGTGTCCTCTGACATCTGAGAAATCTGAACAGTACAATTTCTACTTTTTCTGTCTTCCGTCTCGAGCTATTGACACTCAAAAAAAAAAAAAGAAGCACAAAGTAATCTCAGTCATCTCCCACTTTCTATATACCCTCTATCTCTTTCCCTTTTCCCTTCACAAAAGACGGATTTGAGTTGTTCAAGTGATAGCTTGAGTGATGGCCATCTTGGGAAATGAAATATTTGCTGAAACTCTGTGCCCTTGAAAGTTAATTCACAAGAACACGGGTGGTATGGTGGAAACCGTAAAGGAGAACAGTAATGGGTTTTCTATCTTACTTTGTGACCTCTCTCTTTATTTCTTCACTTTCCTGTAGCATTCATTTAAAGTTACATATTTGTTTATTTTTTTGGGAGAAAGGGAAAAAGAATAATTTTCATGCTGACACTGAGTTGAAGGTTTTTAAAATTTGTTGCCACAAAAGGCATAATTTAAAAAATGACTGATGTAAGAAAAAAAAGACCGACAAGCAATCTCCACTGATTCTATAGATGCAGAATGAAGTCTTTCTGTATGTAAACAGCCTTCCTCCTCATCCTCACATTAATACCCTTTAAATTTCAATTCATCTCTCAAGAAGTCAATTGAAAGAAAACGACCAGCAACTAGTTTACTAATGGATCGATTGTCTGGCTCATTTTTTTCCAGGCGAAATATCAGACTTGATCGGTTACCTCACTTCTCCGAATAAAGCTGACAAATAAAGATGACTGATACTCGGTGTTTGTTGAACCAGACATCCATCTTCCACCTATAAAAACTCAGATCTCTCCAAATGAGTACAATCAAATCATGCTGTGCACTCTTGTGATGAATACGTACGACGTTTCAGCCTCGGTGGAAGACACAGCACCAGGAATGATCAAGTTATACGACGCAATGTTAGGTGAAGGACGGAGGAGATTTATGTTTGGCATGGCCCACAGGTTCAGGAGGAGCCAGACACATAGGGTGTGACATGCTGCCATATGTTTCCTCTGATCTCTTCTACTCACAAATGCACACATGACGACAAGCCAGGCTTGTGGAGGTTAAGAAAAAGTCACCACAGTAAATGTTTTCAGACACAAGAGTGTTAGGAGTCTTTTCTTTTGCAACAAAACTCTTTCACATTTATATCTTTTTCATTTTTTGTCTCAAGAAACTCCTTTTTACAGGATTCTTAAACCTAAAACTTGCATAATAGACTAAGTCAGTCTTTTTTAACACATCAAACTCAAACTTTTTGCTGAATATCTGCTGGTTTGTTTGTTGTAAGATTTAAATAGCATTAAAATAAACCGGATTACTGCACTCTAAGTCTCATTCTGCCAATTTACAAGACAGTAGCGCTCGGAGCCACTGAAAGCGCAACTTTTTTTAAAATGGCTCCAAAGGTGGGACTTTTAGAAAATGCTCCGACTCCGTTTCCATGGAAACAGGGAAAACAATTTTTCTGAAATGCTGCTGCTGCCAGGATTACCCGACCAGAGCACATGTGCAAGTGGACAATAACAACGTTTGTTTTCATGACTAAAACAATCAACAGTGCCACCTTGTGGCCTGGCATGCTAAACTAAATCGTTTTAAGCGTTTCACATTTCTGTGTAAACTGAGATTGTTTTCAAAATGTCGCCATCTAAACATGCAACCTTTCTCAAATGAACACACAAAAACAGTGCATGTTCACTTGAAACATTGGGTAAATGGGGCAAAAAAAAAAAAGGCTTACCATATAGCTTTAACTCAAATTGGAGACACTTCTTAGAGTCAGGCGGCAGCAGCTTGTAGCACTGGCTACGTGGTTCGTGAAAACATGGAAGAAAGCGGCGGCGCAGAGAGGAAACCGTACTGAAGGCAGTCACTGTATGTGGAAAACAAGAAAAAAAAAAGAAGAAAACTTTAAAGTAATGAATGTTTCCAGTTTCTAGTTATAAGGTGTTGGAATTCATGTCAGTGCCCAGCCACAGGTCTGGAAATTATAATCATCTACACTGTAAACGCCTTCCATCTTCCAACAGTAGTTTCTTGCTCTTCGATTTATTATTTAAAGATGCATAGTGGAAGATGTAAGTTGAGTTAATATAAAGAAACGATTCTACCAAAGACTTGCAATAAACATTAAAGTCACAAAATAGAAGTGAATGAAATATTATGATCGTTTATCTAAACTGGACCGTGTCAACACACAAAACCATAAAGTTATCCCCAACTTAAAATTCTGATCTTATGATAAACTTTACTTTTGGAATGATTGTTTGCTTTTTTGGACAGTATGCCACCTGAGACACATCGGATGAAGCCTGTTGCCTTCGCCGCCCCCCCTCCCTCCGGAGGATCCACAGACAGGCTGTGGGAGGAACAACCGCTGCTGTGGGAAGGAGACGCATCATTAACGGTGCGCCACCTGGGATGCCTTCCCGGGAAAATCGCCACTGACACGCAGCTCATTGACCCCGTAATGCTGAAAAGCTGTCTCATCAGTTAGACTTTGGCCTGAGCGCCGCAGCGCTTTCTCAATCAGGGAACGACGGCGGCTTTAAAGACATTCATCTAAATGACAATCTTCAGTATTGGGATTTTAAATGAAGTGTGGCACTGATGGGACGACATTCGTCAACAGTGAGCGACAAATTGTGTACAAGACCAGGAAAAACCCAACTTTCACCATCATACACCTCGTTTGCTGACAAATTGTCATCTGTGACCATGAGGCCGCACTATTTCATTACAGCCATGCTACAGACGCTGCGCTGCCACATCAATACTGGGGAAGTGTCTGAATGAAGCTCGCCACAACGCCATCATCAAAATGAGCACTTAACTACATTTTTTTTTTCCCCCATCCTCTCAATCACGCTGGCCAGCGCTGATTTCTTTAAAGTGCAGTGCGGTTCAGGGTGATGCTTGATTGTGAAAATACACAGAATCCTGGCAGAAAGGAATTGCTTCCTCTGTGCCGCTGTTTTAACAGACACGGCTAACAAACACTAGTGCAACCTGACAAGATGCTGTAAACCAATCTAAATTCCTTAGCTGCACAAACAATGTCCAACTGGCCACAAAATTGGGTATTCTTTCCAATAAAAGGATTGAACCCCCTTTGAATTTATCCTTCATGAATTTAACAAGGTGCTAGAAGCATTTCTGAGAGAGTTTGTTCATATGGATGAGACAGAAATGCACAGTTGCAGTAAATGTGTTGGCCACAATTCAATTGTTTTGTTTCATTATATGCTGGACAGATGTGTGATGACGTTGTTGATGAAGTTATGAGAATATTCATACAGATGGGGGGGGATACTGTGGAGTAGTGAGTACAAATCCAGACCAGAACAAATATCAAGGGAAATAACTTGTCTCAATGGTGTTGAACTCAAAATTCCTCCGCACCGCTGCTTCTCAGCTGTTCTGTTATCCTCATTGTCAAGAAGACTATGCTCACCATTATCCTCAATTTTCATAGCAAAAACAACATCAACATCAGATTCATGGTGATTGGCCAGTAGGGCACAAAGTAAAGCCAACAAGATCATCTGAAAGCACCTTCTGTTGGACCATGAGGCAAATTGCTCTGTGTTGTCTGAAGTGCCTCTAGACACGTTCAGACATGTAATTACGGCTCAAACGAGAACTTTTCACCTCATCTGGGAACAAATGTTTGAAAGTTGAATAAAAAGTACAGCACTACACGCAGCTCAAGCAAATATTTTTTTTGTTGTTGTTGTATGTGTTGTTATGAACAATCATGTGAAAACAGCGGTCAAAGAATGAGTTGGAAAAAAAAACCCTCCTGACTAAGAAATGTGCAGTAAAATGCCTGTACACACTCACCTACATTCATTTTACTTGTTTCAACTTTAAGTCCTTAGACAATTCCCTGCCTACACTGAATGTATGGGCAGGAAACAAACAAAATTATATTTACTGTGCTGGGACTTCAATGATGTTTCACTTCAAACCCATTTTCCCTCTTCCAGACAGTCAATTGCAGACCACAGACATGAGTAATTGGCCAAAAGTGTCAGTAGTACATCTAAACCACCTCTTTGTTTACTCCCCGCTCCTCTCTTTACAGCTCCTGCAGATGCAACAGCAGCGCGGTGTGTTTTCAGCAGTAATTGTGAGGGGTGAGAGGGCCAAGGCTCTCTCCGAGGCGCCCGGGTGGCTCAGAGGTGACTGCAGTTCCTGGACTTTTGAAGAGCTGTCTGCTTGAAAGGGAAGTTGACCTAGACAAGACAGGAGCCTCTCTTTGCCTTTTGGGAAGCGAGAAGGAGGGCAAAGTTCACCGCAGTCTGCCCACATAGCATTACTGAGACCTAATGGCAAATTGTCAGGACGCAACACACCTCAGCCACAAAGACATGTTTCAGGGACACGGGGAAAAAAAAAAAAAAGCAGCTTCTCCAAGGTTGGACAGTCATTGCCAGAAGGGGGCTTCAGTTGATTTCAGTGGGACTACAGTTTATGGTTTCCAGGCAAAGTGATCCCAGTTGATATTTCTGGCATTACTTTTTTTATTTTTTTCCTCCCGTTGGTAAATAAAGGTGTGAAATGTGCCCGAGGTAATATTCTTGTTTTTATGCTGCACTCCATGTTCTTGTATGTCAAAAATATCCATATGCATCAGGGTGAATGTAGGGGTGTTCATGGCGTCTTATTATTCTGTCGACTCAACGAAAAACATCTGTTCAGACTCTCCGACGCTCACAAAACATACAACATTTTGCACAAGAAATTTTAAACACTGTCTTGAAAATATTACTTGTTTTGAGAGATTTTAATCACAATCCCCAATGAACATACATCGGATTGTAAATGACACGATGGTGTGAGGACACGTTGATTTAGGCTTACCAGGATTGATGGGCTCCAATAAAGTTAAGAGGCTTCATATTTTGTAGGGTTACAGTCACACTGAACTATGCTATGAAGGAGTTTATCCTGTGTAATGATATCAAATTGGTTTATTGTCCCTGAATTAAAGAGTCTCTCTGACACAGCCTACATGCTAACTGGTCTTTCTTTTCGAGACTGAAGTACTGAAACTTCTGTTGGTTTTCCAACAGGACATTTCTCAAATTTCCAACTTTGCTAAATTAGATGTTTTTCCTGATCTGAATTACATTTATGGAAAAGTTGCATTGGTCCTTATAATGAATGGGCAGCAGTGATTGTGAGCAGCGTAGGTATGCAGAATTCAATTAATCAAGTAAATTATTTAATTTTCATCTACGAACATGCTTGAAACAGGCGTAGGGGGAACACAAACTTATTTTGATTATTACATTATCTGATTAAATTCCAACCAGAATAACAGCTGAAATCACCACCTGTAAAAAAAAAACACCACTGCACATATGCATGTACTGATTATAACACACTGTTAACGTTTTTTTCGGAGTATACTTTTTTGTCGCTACGCGACACAATTAGAGGATGTGCAGCTCGGAGGCCTCCCGGGGCGCTCCTGATCACTCTGTGCCAAACATCTCATCTTTTTCTCCACTGTACATTTGCTCAAATAAATTAATTCTTAGGAGGATAACGTTCACTCCGCCTCCATAATAACAAGATGCCATGTAAGCACATTCGCTACGTCTCTGAATCCCAGTTCTACAGTGGTGTGATTCACAGCATGTCAAGCGTTCAGGAATTAACACTGGCCGGACCTCCTGAGCCATTTTCCTCAGATCAGATGAACTGTGCACTAAATGCATAGTAAAAACCCATTACAACATCACTCCCTTTATGCTCATCGGGGTGCAATTGAGGACACTTACAAGCGTACTATGGCTGAGGAAAAAATCATATTCAACTAAAGTGCAACCTTTGCAGACGTGATCGTTCTATCTGTACAATTTAAAGATAAAATGAATAGAGAACAACTTTGCTCCTGAGAGTTTCTCTGGGAGACCCGACACAAGAGCTACAATAAAAATTATTATCATTTATTTTGCACTGCATGCACTTTCTTGCTTTATGAACACATCGGGAAGCGCAATAATGTTCCATAGCGTCACAAAAATCAATCGGTTTGTAAAGAAATCCATTTAATTTGTAATGGACTAACCAAGATGTTTAAAAGAAAATGGAAAAAAAATGTGCTGCTTTTGAGGGTTCCATTTACATGACAGCGGTGTTGGAAATCACTGAAAACACAACTTTTTGGATTCTCATTGGCTTCCTATATGAAAAATTTTGAAAGCACTCCAGATGTATCTATGGACATGAGAGAAACCGCAACTTTTCTGAAACACCGCTGCTGCACCTGCACTCCACAAAAGATGGACAATAGCAATGTTTGCCTCCAGAGTATCATGACTCCCAGTCCATTTTCTCCAGGGCTTGGTAGTTCCATAGTTGTCATTCATAATAGCAATCAATCTCATCATCTGTCCGAACTAAAGTCCATGCACGTGCCATTGTTACCGTTCAAGCATATTTTTCTGAATCTATCAATCCTGTCGACTCATCAAATGAGCGGAACGTCACTGACATGATCAGCAACAAGACGATCGTTTCACAACAGGGTCAACATTTAAAGACTCGTAGAAACTTACTTTTTAAGTGTCCGTAAGAGCAAAACCACTGACGTGCTGCAAAGCCGAATAAAATATGAGGATTTTTGCACAGCCCAAATTGCCACACTTGCCAAGATTGGATAATAACTTGGTCACACCGCATAAATCAGAGAGAACAGCTGCAGGTGTTCCTCTGATGAATCATGAGATGTCCTCATGTAACTCCCTTCATTTCTTTAAATTAAATACCACTTTCATCCGATGTGTCCTTGTCCCCTCAGTGTTCTCTGTCATGCACGTTTTTGACGTTTGTACTCAGCACTCCTATTCCTTGCTCTCAAACATCCATTGTGGCTTATTTCTCTTCCTAGAATTGTGAAATTATTGGATATTTTCCTCCATCCAGGTTCTATACATCAAACTATTTGGTAAGATGAATAACAAAATACTCTGCAGCTTCAGCATTATTGAATATAATCATTATTTGCAGTCGCACTGCATCACAACAGCATGAATAAATAGAGTTTGTGGAGAGGATTGATAACAAAATGGGATTTAAAACTCATGTTTTAAAGCAGGTATCTCTTCACAATACAGGACACGACGAGGCCTGAATGTCAACAGAGACAGAGCATGCGTGTATAACTCGCGCTAAGTAGCATAATTACAGCTGGGTATGATAGTTTAAATGACCGCAGCAGCCCACAGTCACTCCACCGAGCTCCTCCACTTCCTGCAACAAAGGTAGAGGGGCCGACAGAGAGCAATCATCCCAAATGCTGAACACAACAACACGCTGATGTGTCAGAACAATGTCACGTCAAGATGAAGCAGCGTTCATTCACAGGCAGCACAAAGTGAGGCCGACAGAAAACAAGTGTCCAACAACCAAGATAAATAATAGTCTACTGTGGTTTCTTTCTATACAGAAGATGCACGGTTCAATCTTCACAACAAGTTAAGTTTGGGAGTCAGTATTTCCACCTGTTGCTGATGAGCGATTGTTCCTCCTGTGCCGGTCCTCGGGACTGAAACTGCAGAGGTTCCGGCTGAAAGTGATGAGTTTGCTCCAAACTCCCGGCGCTGCCGTGTGCATGAAGATGCCGCTCAACCCGATTCTTCTCCTGGCTTGTCCTGACTCTTGGCCTGTCCCGCGCTCGCTCTCATCTTTACTTTATCTGCCCCGCGAGAGCTGTCGTTTACAAGCCCTGCCAAGCAAACACTACTTCCGCTGCTGATGATAGCCGTGCTGCTGGCGGTGGGACTAATGCGTCTGCTCCAACACCACCACTATCTTTCCTGCAGATGTCTGACTGCGGCTACTCTTGGCAGCAGTGTTAACTGATGAAAGCACCTGTTGCTGATGGTGTGATTTCAGAGGTTGTCTCTTCGCTGCAGTATTTTTACTGACAGCACAATGTGGGGCACATATTTATTCAACTCAAACGATTGTGAAATAGTTCACTTATCACTTTCCAGATGCTACTCAATGGATATCTGGCCCATGATAGATTGCCACAAGTTAATCATAGAAACTTGCCCCTATGGGTCCATGTTGAACTTTAGAGCAACTTTCTTTGGGTTTTGTAGGAAGGCTGAATAATATTAGCAGCAATATTCAATATCATTGTTGAGCTTTGTGATTGTAGCAGGACTCACAAAAAACACAGTGGAAAGTATGCTTTGTGTGATTCTTCAAATATTATTTTTCAATTATATATATGCAGGAGAGTCCAGATTCACATAGCATGGAAGAATTTGTTAAGGCAGCCTTTTGTGAAATGTAATAAAGTGAATGTGAATTAAGAAATCTGTGATATACATTGTGACTACTATCTACGACTGACAATGTCAACTGTTGAATCGCTTCACAACTCTTGTAGTGTGTGAATTCTGTGATACAAGACTGTATTTCAAACTATTTTCATCCATTTCTGCATATGACATTTTGAATGCGTGAACTATCAGGATGAATCAAACATCTAATGCTCCAACCAACACAGGACTAACTATTAAATATAAAAAAGTATAATAGCAACGATGTAATAAAGAAATACAGGGGGAAAAACAATGCATGCATTAAAGTATAAAATAATTAACAAACAGGAAAGTTGAAAGAATCATGCATCTAGAGTCTAAGTTACTAAAGGAGACATAGCGGCCTCACATTGTTTTGGACAATGATTATTGTATTGACATGATTTCCAACATACACACAGTCACAGATCATCCTACACATTACCCTGTAATTCTTCAGGAGAAATGTAAGCTCATTAATACAAAACAATTGCTTTAGTGAAATATGGTTTAACACTGAATATTTTGATGAAATATGTGTTTAATTACGGAGGTAAAGCTATGAATGAGGAAAGTGTCAAGTGAAGAAGGAGAGACTCAGCCCCAATGCACTGTATTACTGTGTTGCTGTGATTTTGTAAGTTCCACCTGCAAATTGTTTAGTGATTGATTTTGTGTACATTCTCAGCAGAGCGTCATGCTTCATGCTTGTTTTAGTCTCTTCGCTGTTTTACACACTACATGAAGAAGAATAATGATGCACTTCTCTCCGTTATGCAGTCCACGACATCCTCATCATTATATTGACCTACTTCATGCTAAAGCCCTTTAAATTCCTTGAGTGTTAAAAAAAAAAAAGCCTACTTATTTGGCACCATGAATATGTAATGCATACTTTCTCTCTACATTCTCAGCGTTCTCCACTTTGAACATTTCAGAGTTTTATTAATGATCATCCAGCAATTACTGTGCGTTTGCATTCTTTAAGTACTTCTCTCATGAGGGAGGGCCCATCCCACTGGAGAGAAAAAAAATAACTATAAACTCATGGGATATGTTTACAATTGACGGAGGGTTTACAGCTGGTTTACTCAGGGTTTACTGTCTCGTCTGCATGGGGCTGGAAGTCCCGTTGCCATGACGTCGTTTACGATACTTCTTTTTCTTTAGCTTCCAGTATGGAGGGCAGATGTAGTAAACTGCAATGCATCATGTAAAACCTGATTCCATTGTTTATATGCAACACAACTGTGCTCAGCTCCGGGTGAAACCTATAGATTAGCAACTGAAGAATCCACTTGATTTGTGTCGTCTGAGTTGCCTCGACATGTGACTGATTTCCTTGCTCTTGTCTATTTATTATCCAATGCTCAATTTTTTCCCAAAAAAAAGAAAAGCTAAAAGAGAAAGAAGAGAAAAGAATACTTGAGAGAGCTGCGAAGAATTAGATCTCCTTTGAAATTAAAACTCTGATGGTGTGTACCTTAGAAAGAGGTTTGCCTCTTGGGAAAAGCTTTTCTTTCTTTCTTTTTTTTTCTTGCCCGGCGTTTCAAAGAGATACAAGATAAAGCTATCATTAGCATCTCCTGAGCTGTGACCAAGGATACTTACGCCTCTGAAAACAAGACTCCTGTGACATTCCTCTGTTTGATTCTCTGCAGTACCTTGGCAATTGCCTCAATCACAGAAAATTAATTCCAGTCATTGCCCCTCCCTCTCCTCCCCTGAGCTGTATCGGGCCCATGCATCGTACTACTGGCCCTGGTTCACCCTGAATACCAGCCAAGCCCAACGATTTTCAGGTCCCCAGGCCCCTATTGGTATCTGTCTGCCTGCGCTCCTCAAAATGGACCAGTCCTTTGTCTGCACACAAATTTTAGCTGCCAGATGCGGCAGATTCAGTTCTTTTCCTTTATTTACATATTCACACAAGACGTCGGAGAGCAAAAAAAGGTTTTCTTTGCTTAACGGTGGTCAGTCTCTTCTCTATAGTTGCTGGGGTAGTTTTGTCAAGTGTCGAGATTACGAACTTCGGCCTTCAAATCTCATCAGGTTATTCAGGATGACCAAAGTGTTTTGAAAAGCTAACGAATGGAAAGTGGAGAGCATGATCTCTGTGGCACAGCCTTCCTGGAACACCAGTTTTCAAAGAACGCAGCACACACACGCGGGGCGGTTAAGTTGCTGCGTGAGTGTTTTGCTTGAAATTACACTGATAGCGACTGTGGGGGAAACTGGACAACATGGAGAAAACCCACATGCGCAGAGAAAACATGCAAATGCTACACAAAAAAGGCTCCCAAAGCTTCAACTAGGGTCCCGTTTGTATTGACGTTGAAGTGGAAAGGGTTTTCATTTCAGAAATGTTTCGCATTTTGACTTCACCTGTTTGAAAATTATGTCCGTTACATGAAACTACAGTAAGAACAAAAGTTTTCTGTTTGACTTAAAAACTTGTCATATAATGTTGCCGAGAATTGGTGAACCCATCGCTCTGAGAGCTGTGCTAACCACTACACCACCGTGCAAAACTGAAGAGTTTTCTTTGTTATCACAGCACTGAAACTACATTTCACCCTTTCAATGATGTATGTTTGTTTTGAGTGATATTTAGTTGAACCTTGACTTCAGAATATTTGACAAAGTTGATGCAATGTCAAGAAACTCCTTTCACTGGGGTAACGGGAGAATTTGTACATTTATAGCAGGAATGCATTCATGCATTTAAGGTGAATTTACAGTCAATCAAACCTGCAAGTGTTTTTTTTTCTTTTTTTTTTGTTTCCCCCCTGTGGAGGACAGTTTTCAGAAGTCTTAACTCTCAGTTCATCTTTATTGGGAAAACATCGGTGATGGCTTCATGGCTTCACCACCTCTGAGTCTTGCTATGCAAAGGGCCATCAAATATACCGCTGCAACCCCGGGCAGGTAACCATATTTCCACTGCCGCGGCTTTGCAACGCACAATTAGTGAGCCATCTCACACGAGTTGGACAAGGCCGTTTAAATACTAAGGTGCTTTCAAGAGCAATCCTATTTTGAGTCCTCTTTGTTCTGCTCGACCGGCCACATAGCGGATTGTTTGAGGCTGTTGTATGGCAACTTTATTGAAACTTGTGATCCAAACTCTTTGTTGGGAAGGTTTTGATGAACGATAATCGGCTCCTGAGTACAGTCACCCCACGGAAAGAAGAGTAGCTCCACTCAAAGACGAGTGTTTCTACGCTTCAGGTCTTTGCATCTTCAAGTTATCAAATGCTGGAGGTCAGGAGAGTTAGGTACTGAAAAATATCTTTAGATGTGTTGCAGCGGTTTGCTTTCTCAATATTATTTCCAAGCGTTACTGAATTCTAGTGACTCCACTTGGTCGGCTCCGCCTTCTGCCTGATGTTACTTGAAGAGCTCCACCCGCTCACCATCCTGCGCAAGAATGGGTCAGAGGAGAGGAAAAAAAAAAAAAAAAAACGACGAGCAACAAACAAGTAAATCAAACAAAACATGTTTTAAATTTGTGACATCAACATTAGGGTTAACGCCACATTTCTTATGATTTGGCATGTAAGCCTAGTCTGTTGTTGGCGGTTGTTCATCTGCAGAAAACATGCATCATGTATATCCTGAATGGATTTTGTCATGGGGAAATGATGTATGTATGCTCATGTAAAGAATGGTGACGGAGGAGGAGGGGGTTGAGTCTACAGTGGGAGGTTGTCTTGGACCAAAGGCATCTGTCTGGGAGTGGCTGTAATTGGCTGCAGTGTGGCATTGTCTCCTTAATATGGAGCCCAGGGAGAAGAGACAGCCAACTTCCTCCCTGCGTGTTTGGTTGTTTGACTGTATCTCCATTGATGCTAAACGCAGCGCTCACCGGGCGCCCCATGCTTGTTGCCTGCTTCGTTAAAACCGAGGGAAAATGAATATAATGTTGTACAGACTGGAAGCTTCGGCGGCAGAAGGGGGTCGTCAGTCTAAGAGGCCGTTACCACTGGTTTCTGGGTGTACTTAATAGGGTGTGTTTGGGAAGGTCCGGATCCTGCAGGAAGACATGCTCCATCAAGACGCCCGCAGAGCGCCGCTGACACCTTATTTCCCCGTCTGCAGGGGATCATGGCGCAAGGTACCTTTTAATGAAATTCACAGGATACATATGAGGAAAAATGGTTATCTATTAATCACTTGAAAATATATGACTGAAATATGTTGGATACAGATTCATGTTCTTGTTCTCAGTGGACACATCACACTACGAAAAAAAAAAAAAAACTCAAGAGTGGAGACATATTCATGGGAGCCACTGGTGCAGAGTGAGGTAAATTGACAAAACTGTGTGTGCATGGGCAGCTGCAGAGGCAGAACCTTGATCTGGGAAGACTGTAAATAGTGTCTGTAACCGCCACACAGTAACATTTATGACAGCTCCCACAGCCTGTTTTCAATTTACTTGACACCAGTATCACCGGGAAGCGGACGTGTCAATTCATCCACGGATGTGAGTAAACAGCCCGGCACAGCAGCGTCATGCGTTCTTTCTCCTGTTGATGAACCTGCTGGGAGGGCACGGATTGGATCACAGATCCAAGAGAAGACTCTTTTAACACACTTAAAAAAAAAAAAAAAAGTTTGGGATTTATTAGCACATAATTTGAAGAGAAGGCTCAGATCTTGGAATGAGTTGTGAAACAACAATGACTTTTGACATGAGGAAAAAACTTTCTTACTGAATTTAAACTTATTTAAACTTTCAAACAGGGGTATTGGAACACTTGAAGCTCATTTAGCTTCATGTTAGAAACAAACAGGCACAGAGCCATCCGTCTCCTGAACCGAATGTTGCATGACCATCGAGAGTCGTGCTGAGAATAGAAGCAAAAAAAAAAAAAAAAAAAAAAAAAAGAAAATGTTTCCAAAGTCACTGTCTTTAAAAAAGTAATAAAAGCAAGCTTTATTAATCCCATTGGAAAATTTCTTTGTCTGCATTTTGCCTATTAATAGTTTGACATCAACTCTACGTGCTTGAATGACGGGGTCAGTTCTGATAAAGGAGTTTATTTTCATGCATGTTTTAACTTTCGCTGCAGTTTTTTTAAATCATATTATGTCTTTTAAGTTGTGTTTTTAACTGGAGGTTCTGGAGGTTAGGTTGTGTTTCCCATCAAACCCTGAAGACAGACACACTGACCAAACTGATGCCAGCAATCAATCAACAAATTGGCAACAGGTGCAGCAACCCAGAACCCAAAAGTTTTTTTTTTTGTTTGTTTGTTTTGTTGTTTTTTGCACATTTAAAAATGTTTTGCACATTGTCATATTTTCTACAAAACTCTACAAAATGGAATGAGCTTCCCTTGCAATCCTGATTTAACTGTGTCAACCTTCTCAAAGAGAGCAAACAGGCATCTTTTCCAAAACGCGAGTCGGTTCCTTTATATCAAGCTGTCCAGTGTTATTCCGGTTCACGCTGTGCTGACTTTCTGCTTCTGCACTCAAATTAAAACATACAGTTGTTGCCTACATCAGAGAGGGAAGCTGCAGTTCTGAAGCTTTTTTTTTCTTTCCTTTTTACAGGCTGAATCATGCATGAGGGTAAATTACTTCAGGTGGGAATAAAGACCGCCTTTCACTATCATTAGGTAAAGTGTCAAATTCACCAGATTTATTCTTCAAAGCTAAGGATAATCTCAGATACTGCCAGAGGCAGTCAGAGAGCCGCGTTGCTTCTTTTTTGAAAAGTCAGAACGGCTCCGAGACGCATCGTAAGAACGATTCAAACAGAGAAGAAAAAAAAAACCCCAATGTGAATATGCACAGCGTCGTTACATAATTAAATATAAACACTCATTAGGGTTGAGTGAAGAGACTGCCCCAAACTACTAAAGTGTCAGCCGACCCCAACCCCACCCCGACAGACTGCTGTCTGTTAGCAATGATGAATTATTAATTATAGAATACATAGAATCTCTCAGGAGGGAGCGGATCTGAATCCTCAAAGCAGACAACCGCGGAGGGACAGCCAAGGTCAAATCAAATTGCTTTCTTTGCCCACTGTGTAAGGATAAAGACACTGGAAAATACCTATAATTGGTTAAAACACTACGATGTGGAAGGCCTCCCCACCAGCCCCGCGGTCATATCGGCTCTTTTTCCAGTTGAATTTCTGCGGCATTAATAAACTTCAATTAACCATCAGGGGTCCATCTTCCGGCTCACCTTCCTAATCTAGTTTGATAGAAGCAGTTAAAGAATCAGCGGAGCCAATTTCTGCCGCTTCCACCTCGGCCGTGAGCGAGGAGCATTCGATACTTGTGGTCATAACGGCGACGCGCGCTCGCTGTCTGGACAGAGCGCTGCGTCACTGCAGCGCCACATCCCTCCCTCTTCAGCTTCCCAACAATTTGCCGCTCTTTTAAACACGGCGGCGATATAGACCTGACGCCACACTGGTTAATAGGATGTGACCCTGATGGTTAAATTATTTAGGCGCTTGAAGAGAGGAACCCAACACGTCTCCCTAATTGATCCGCACCACACACAACACTGGCGCTGCTGGGAATGGGTGTGCAGGTTCTCCACATGGCAGAGGCTTTTTTTGGTGTGGTGGTGGTGGTGGTTGGTGGGGGGGGGGGGGGGGCCTGTTTGTCACTTCTTCTCTCGGCAAATTGGAGGCTTTTAATGAGGACCACCCTGTTCCTCCAACATTGTTCTGCAGCGCAGCCCTCCACGGCTGGACTTTAGGGTTCTGACAGACGTCCCATTATGTTTCCTCGGTAAATGAGATGAAGTGCAGCCTTAGATTCTCCTCCTCTTTTTCTTTTTCAATTATACGTTGCCTCAAAGTCCCTTTTCACACGTCAGCTGCATCAGAAACAACGGTTTGTTGGTGTGTGGCGGCGTTTTGTTGCGCATCGTAGTTAGATTACTCAAAGAAAGAACTTATTATCTGCTGGAATTTTCTTCATGCTGATTTTAGTGCCTTGATCAAAAAAATAATTTCAAATTCATGAATTCGGTTTTCTCTTGCTTCTGAGGAATTACAAATCATGGCATGTAACGTCCTGCAGAGCTTAATATGCAATCAAAAATTCATCCATTGTCTATAGCGCCTGGTTTAAATTCAGGGTAAGCACCCTGAAGAGGTCACCAGTCCGTCACTGGGTGCTGCTTCACTGACCAGGCAGCCTTAAACGCATGTAGACAGAACCCCAACCAGATTCTGAGAGTGCAAACCACTGCACCATAATGCCGCCTTAAAGCCAAAACAGCAATGTGCACTTCTGATTAAACTAAGAAACAAAGAAAAACCCTTCGGCTCAAGCGTGCCGCTGTCTCCAAGCCTAAATGTCGAAAGTAAAGTAATTATCTCATCAATAACATATCGTTTGTGTTTGTGTCAGGCAGCACTGTGTAATTGTACACCATCTTCTTTTTCTCTTTTTCTTTCTAGAAAGAACGTCAGAACATTTGGAACGATTTGTAGGACCAGTGACCAGAAAGTAACAAGGAGCAAAATAACATTTGTTAGCTCCGCGGTGCGTGGATAATAACATAACAGCATAATTGCCACAGTTTCTTGAGAACAATCTTGAAAGGGATGATTGCTCTCAAATATAATACCTGGGCAAAAAGAAAAAAAAAAAAGAGAGAGAAACAGTGTGCACATTGTGCGTTTGTTGTGATTGCTGTCATCTATTTTCAACAAAAAGGGGAGTCACGTGACGCTCTGAAGCGTGTTTTCATGGACCAGGGATTTGACGTCTAGTTCAGAACAGATGTTTTTGCTGAACACAATGCGCCACTTTTACACATCCCCAAAATTAAACAATAAATGGATTAATAATGCATCTTAAAGAGGCTGATCTCCTTTGTGTTCAGTCAAAGGAAATTAAACATGTATATCTTGATTTCCTTTAATGTTGACTATCCTTGAACAGGCACAGTTCACCTACATACAGATATAATCAGGCTTAATGTTGCTTTTGGGTTTTTTTTTTTTTTTTCATACTTAACAAATGCCGTAATAACTTCTGACTCAAATCTCCTCGGCTGCTTTTCTCACGCAGCTCGGTGGTTAAACGCCTATAAGGGCCGGTTTCTTTAACATTTTCATGTTCCCTCTTGAGAAGCCATCTGCTGCTGTCTGTTTACATGTGTCACTGTGTAAATTAGAGCTAAATAAATATCAGTGTCACCTCATAGATGAGGCGAAAACGCTCTCTCTGAACGCGGACGTGTTGTCAGCACTGTGGGAAACTTATGGAGACCTCGAAAGGATAGAAAATTCTTCTGAAATAATGAGAAACTTAAATATTAATTTCTATCTGGGAAGAAAAGCATGTTTGTATGGATATATCGGCAATGTATAGTCAAAATCCCAAATAATTTAATCCACATATGGTGTGTGCATCATATTACATCACAGTCTTATTCACATACATTTATTTGGAAAAGAAAGTAAGTCAATAGATTTTTTTTTTAATCGATTGGTAGCAGAGTTTTTCATTCCACTCTGGAGGATAAATAACAGCTCTTTCTAGTCCCTACAATTTTCAAAAATGACTTTTAGTGGTTCTGAACATGTACAAATGACTGTTCAGGGTTACAATAAAAAGAAAAACAGACTAATGGTGCAGAAGTTGAGAAATTTAGGAGTCATCAAGTTACTTTAGAAATCGATGAACGCCAAGACTGTTTCTGTATCGGGGAGTGTTTTATATAAAATCCAGACAGCTTATTTTTTCCCTTATTTAATTTATAAATCCTGTTTTTTAACTCAAAACTTTGATACAAATTGGATTAGTAATGTTTATCCAGACAAAAGTTATCAGCTACGTAATAATAGGTGCAACTTCCTATAAAATCAACAGCTTCAATTAAAGCTCAACATTTTTACTTGACATTTCAGTTTCAATAACTATTTTTGAATTTCACTTTTACCGACGCTGCATCTCAGACAAGTAATCCTGTTTTTTTTTGTTTGTTTTTTTTAAGCAAACGCTTCCAGTCAATACGTGCCCAGACAGGTGAAGTGGGCCTCACACATGTCAGTTTGTCACATAAGGCAGGAATAATTTAACGCTCCCTCCATACGCTTCATCATGTAAAACACACAAGCACGCCGGTGATTTGTTGGCTGCCAGTTGTCCCCACATCCAGGGCGGGCGAGCCAGCGGATAGATCAAGCCAGCTGGATATTCCGGCTCTACTTTCACTTTGGAGCCATTAATCCAGACCTGTCTGTGCGCCTTCGCTTTGTGTTCACTCCACAGAAAGAATAATACAGACAAGTCTGTTTTGTGTAGGTCAGAATATTACATTTCTGTCACTTCCAATGACCGCCGTTTTGATTTTTTTTTCTAGCAGCAAATGTTTGTCGTCCGTGAATGTAAATTAAACTCACACATGGTCTGTCCTGCTATGTAAACAGCGTAATGAGATGTATGCATTATCATTATGAGCCCTCTGTCCGTATAGTAGCTTCTTTATTGTAGAAAACAAACATTAAAATGCTAATCAAAGTATGGAATCAAGAAAACTATTCTCGTAACTTACAACGCTCACTCGTCAAACTAGGCTGTGCCTAAAGATGCACTTTATCTAATTAATTTGGAGCTTTTTAATCAATTAATGGCATCATCAGCAGATTCTGAAACACATGAGCTGATCAAACTGACCTGCATAATAAGCTGAACTTTAGGTTGGGTTTGTGCCTACATGTTTAGCATTGAGGTAAAAAAGAAAAAGAGATTTTAATTGTTTCTGTGAGGTTAATTCTATTTTGCATATTTTACCTATACTTTCACCCCAGTTTTTTTATATATATATATTTTAACTGTAGATCAACACACACAGTCATATTCAGACCTATATGGGCAATTTTAAAGTCACCAATAAAATGTGAAATATATGTATTTGGACAATAAGAAAAATCCATAGTCCCTGAATAGCATGATGAAACAGACCTACAGTATCTATTCTGCGATGTGGTTGATTTTGATGATAGATGAATAACTAAGCTGGCTGACTTTACTATCTGAAGAATGCATTTGATTTGTCTCAGGCACGTTCTCATATAACCGCTGTTCGACATCTCATCCATTGCTCATCTATTGATTCTGGAGAAAACAGGAGTATTTATGGCGGCTGAGAGCAGAATTTGAAAAAAGGTTAAACTTTTCCTGGTGTGTAAGTCCTTCAAATATCAAACAAATGAAATGTCAAAGTTGGGACCCCTGAACAAATGAAATGTCAGGGACAATACCTGCGCTCAGGCCCGCCCACGCCAGGCTCATCATTTACAACGCGCTCATATTTGTAGTCAGATGTCAGAGGACAGGCCAAATAGGCTTTTCTCTCACTGGGCTGACCTATTAGCGCCCCATTATTTGAACTGCTGAATGAAAATTGCCGGGGTTCTTTCGACCTAAAGCAGGGAGTTAAAGTCAGAAAGTACAATTCTCTGGTACTCCCCCCCCCCAAGTCCTTTTGGCTCCTGGCTCGGCTTTCTCCCGTTTCCTCTGCCTGGCACAGAGCCTCAATTCCTCCCAGTGTGGACATTCTCCCATGCACCGACTCTGACTATCAAAACAACAGTCATTAGGCAAATTTGCTTTGGTGCAGGATTACGTTAATTATCATGGAATTATCACTTCATTAAAGCAGGCAGAGATAAATTATCTCTGATGAAACGAATGCAAAATGAGGAAATAATGATCAGGCCCAACAACAAAAAAAAAGGAAAAAAAAAAAAATTAAGAGACTACTCGTGGAGGAAATCAAGTCATTGTGCTCCACCACAGAGTTGAGGCTGGGCAGAGATCAGCGAGGACCACTCAGCCCTCCACCCAGAGTGTCCAATCCTCCCGCCCGAGTCTCAGCAGAGCCCCAGCTTCTCCTTACAAGTATCATTAATCATGCCAAATACCAATTTTAATGAACGCTTGCAGAAACCGAGCAATGCATTTTGTTTCCAGGCAAAAAAAAAAAGAAAAAAAAGAAGAAAAAAAAGGTTTCTGCGCTGCAGACCTGAAGTCAGATTTCTTACACTGGAGTGATTTGTTCTCTCCGCTGTGTTTTCATGGTCATGGGCTTTTCTTGCTTTGACCTCACTGCCCTCATGGTGCAATGGTGGAATGACAGTGACCGACCAGGCTTGCAAAAATGTATTTGCTTACAAAAGAAATGTGGAAAAAAACCTTGACTGTTATTTTAGCCATCCGTTTTCTTTTTAAAAAGCCGCTGGTGGATAAGACGGTGAGCAGAGACCTGAAATTAACCACTGAGGATTGAATTCCACTGTGAAAGGAAAAAGAAAAGGTTGGATGCATGTAATACATGTTGCAGGTACGATAGCCATTTTCTTTCTTGTTTTAATGAAAGCATTCACTTCATACAAATTGCTTTGTCACACAATTAGTAATTTTAAGGCTCCCTAAGAGATATAAAGCCCTCAAGCCGATCAAACGTTACTTTAACTGGATTTATTTATCCATCACAACGATGATGACTTCAACACAAGGACACTGGTCTCTTTTTGATTTACAATAATGAAAATAATCATATTTCTATGGCAACGTGACGCAATCACAGGAGTCCCGTCCCTCCATTAACCAAGCAATATTCACTCGTGTGTGGCGTCTGAGAAATAAAGTGCTCCTGTTAACGTTCATCCACTCACTGGGAGAAATGTTGTGGGAGAATCATGAAGAACAATATTTCTTCAAATTACGCTCGACCTTTATTTCCACTGATATAATTTATTTGAGCTGGCAATTATTGTGTGGGTGGGAGAGGCGAGCCGCCTCGTTCTGATGCAGGTGCTTTTACGGTCGGCTTGCTGCTTCTTTCAGCGATCTGCAATGTCATGATGACAGGCAGATTGTTTCTCTACAAACTGAACCGGACTTTTCCGTGTAACATTTTGACCGAACAATATAACCTCAACATCTGTGGTCACGCCAAGCAAGAAACTAGAGTAAATCTGACTGTGAAGTAGCATGGTGTAACTATGACGTCTTTGTAATCCATGATAACAATTACATTTGCTCTTCTAATCTTGTATAATCTATATTTTTTTCATATGTAGTGCTGATGTAGGGACTTAGTCAGGGGAGGGCAATTTGTTTTCCTGAGGGGCAACATCAAAAACCACAACTACTGCAGTGGAGGGAGCCAGAAGTTACGCTCATTTCTGTTCATTTTTGATCCGTCTCTTCATATAGAGCAGGGTGTTACATGCTTTTAACAGTTTTTGCATTAAGTAAAAAAATAAGTATATATGGAAGATGCAACGCGAGACGTAACCATAACTAAAGGAAATCATGGATTTATATTATATTTACCTAGGAGGTGTATGTATGTGTGTGTATATGCTGATATATTTGTTGTAAACATATGTACGCCACATCTACATATAACAATGTCTAAATGTAAAATTGTAATGGAATGTTTAATAGTTCAATAAGATAACCACAGCTAGGTGTGCATATCTTCTTGCACACATTCTTGGGTGAATGTACACAACAACAAACTACACACACTGAACAACATAAAGCAGCGCAGTGGCACCGCCTCCATCTGGTCCAGCAATTCAGCTCGACTGATTTTTAACCATCATTTTTTCACTGATCTGACTGAAGCTGTTCAATGACAAGTGTTGATGATCTGATCCACTGAACCTGGACGACAGGCTTCACCAAATCCCTCAAGGATCTTCTCATAACGCAAGAACATTCTTTCACAAAAATGTTAGTTTCCTTCAGAGACTGAGGTGCAGGTTACCATTAAAAGTCAAGTGAATTTCAGAATAGCGGTTGAGCGAGTCGCTGGTGACAGGAGAGGAAGCGTCTCGCGCTCGCAGCTTCCTCCGGTGAATCCCTGGAAGCTATTCCTCTTTCTCCCTCCCCTGCAGCGTTGGTGGTATCACCCAGGTCTTCCATTGTTAAAGCGTTTGGGGGGGGGGAGAAAGGCTCACACAAGGCTACTTATTCTTCATGAGGTCACATTAAACAAAGACACTTACTCCCCGGGGATTTCTGTGACTCCTAAACGCGCTGCATTGAGAGGCTGAGCTGCAGCGCTGCCAGATAAAACACAAAACAATCTTCCAACAGAGGAAATAGAAATTTTATCAATCCGAACGTTGAACGCCGATTTAAATGAAGCTCCGGGGGACCTAAACATGGTGTTTAACAACTAAAACGTAATCTTTAGAGCTCTAAACATAAGGATGCAGGCATAGTAAATAAGAAGCGGGGCCAAAAATGTTGGTAAATCTTCAGCTATTGTCTGCTGTACCAGGGAATATCACCAATACAGTCCTCACAGCATGGAGATATATACACTGCTGTGCTGAATATCCTGGTGTCGAGTAACAAATTACATAAACCGCCCACAAGAAATCTGTGAAGATGTATTTGTGATGATGCAGCGACTCGCCACGATGGCCAGGGCGCATCCTCTCCGTTCTGACGCTTTATTCCCGGCACTGTTTAATGTTTTTCTCCCCCCTTTTGTGATGAAGAGAGCGCGCCTGGAACAATCCCTACAACTTAGGCTTAACAAAAAACCATGTCCAATTTCTTCCACCAGCTGCAGCAGAAACCACACACACCTGTAGTCGACGCTGCAGGCGAGCCATCCGCCTTTGTGCGGAGATTTAAATAACATAGGGGACAATAAGAAGGAAGCACTCGACGAGTAATCTCCCATTCTTCCCCACACAACAGTAAAACCCATTCAGCTCCTTTTTACAGCCACCTCTCGCAACAAGAACAATGGCGTTTATCTGAAGACACCATCAGCAAATAGCACATATGTACATATGTTCACACTTTATTTCAATACAATGTTGCTAAATTGTCTGATAATTTGATGCAGGTATATATGCACAGGATGTATACACACACCGCGTGTTTATGTGTTTGTGCATACTGAAATATACATGAGCAGATGTTGCTCCCTCAGATTTGATTGACTGCTGGCTACAAGAAACAAACACTAATTAGTATTTGATCAGGTTTGCATTGGTACTGAGATCAAACTGGCTGGTTGCAGCACGATGCAGAATCAGCGCGAGCGAGTCGAGAAACGAGCCCCAGAATCAAATCAGCATCACGATTCTGCTTCCCATAAAAATATTTCAATGTGTTTTGTTTTCTGAAATGAAGTATTAATGAAACTAAAATGATTTTCAAAGGCAACAAAGAATAACCTGATAGATTACTGCAGGTCTCATAGACATATGTGTATGTTAAAGCGCAGTACATTTAGAAAAACTTTAAAAAGTCAATCAGTAGGATTTTATTTTATTTCTTTGGTCCACTTCACTGTGGCTCCATCACAATGCAACATCACAAGGCTCTTAATTAAACAACAAAAGTTGTGTTTTTATTTTCAATTTCAGATGAAAGCTTTTCATTGTCCCACAGTTTAGATGGCTTTGTTTGCTCTGGCAGCACAGAAATACAACTCATGCCTTTTGTTCTTATTTGACTTTCTTCAAGCTGCACAGTTGATTAACTGAGTACCTGCAGTATTTTAATGCATCTCATACTTGAGCATTTAATGTAGCTTCACAACATTCAGACTTTTATTTTAATGTCTGGAAAACTCCAAACAGACCGACATGTGACTTTTACTCAAGTGAGGTTTCTATCTGCCTCACCTGAAAGACAAAAATGACTACCATGGTTTAACAGCCTTATTCTTTCTGAGCAGTTCATCCACATCACAAAAGCAGTTCTTCAAATGTTTATGCTTGCTCAAGTTGGCACGTCTAATATTCTACTTTGCTCTCACACCCATACTGCCACTTACTGTAATTATGTCGGTTTGCAACTTTTGCTCACCTCCAACTGCCAGCGTTGCTTCTCTGCCTGCATCTCTGCTCTGACTGGATTTTAGCAGCTCATAAAAGGTGCATTACCGCAATTTACCACACTGACGTTTCCACCAAATGAATGGCCTGAAGGAAAATAAGCAACAACAACAACGACACAAAAAAACTTAAGTATCCAATCAAATATTCTTGCAAGCAGTGCTTGGTGGCACAAACAATTTGGAGCACTGAATCAATATGCCCCAGGACCCGAAAGGCCTTTAGGTGGCCGCAGTGCCTGCGTGTATTTCCTGTGGCGAACTCCGTGCTCCTGCTAGGTGAAAATGGTTTTTGATTTTAAATCTCATATCGATGTGGGTCGAACACAGGTCAAATCCAATCAATGTCCTCTCCAAACACTCCTCACTAAAAGCATCAGCTTTTGATGTTTGTTCATATTTATCAGTGTGATTTCAGTGTGAACCTGAGACATGTGTGACATACCTAAAAATATGATTTCACTTTTTGAATATTGGCCAGAAACATTCAGAAGATTGCCTTTTTTTTTGTATTTCTTCAGATGTTTAACTTGTGTGATCATCCAATGTGAATCTTTTATTTTACCAGGAATACAGGCAGAAACAAGGAGTAACAACAGGTGGGGTGAAATCCCGGCTTTGCCAAACCGAACAGCCAGTGAGACGTTTGTCTCTGCCTCGGACTGAACATTCAGCTCAAAATGTTGAAATTGGACAAAAGGTGTGATGCCTCTAAAGTTTGTATTTTCATTCATCATTAGCTCAGTACCAGCAGAACATTGCATTTTTTGCCAGCCTGCCTGCCAGGAACGTTATCTTCACTTTCTCATTTCTCATTACCTGAACACAATACGACTTTTATTTTCTTCGGCAATCCGCAGAGAATCGGGTGGCCGAGAAATGGGCAGTGGAGCAAGTAAACTTCACAGCGTGCCTGACATTTTGTAATATGGAGCAGCAGAAAAAAACCCCCAAAAAAACAAAAACAAAATGCAAAAATCAATATATCATCGAATTCATACAGTAGTATCAATAAAACTGACTGAATGGAGCTACAGTGAGTCACATGCGGAGAAAAACATGCTGCAGTGTTAAAAAAGGGGACTTTGTTTAGTAAAAAATGAAGTAATTTTGTTAAAGCATCACAAGTAACACAGCAAGAACATTTAACACCTGCAAAAATAAAGGCCTCTCACTGCTGCAAAGGTTTCTGAAGATGGCACATATTTTATAAAACTATCCTTTTGTCTGCAAATAACCAGACAGGAGAGTAGTTTTAACCACAAGAACTGACATTTGCAGTGATATGCTCCTTTGGTTTTAGCTTTTCGCAGCAGATTCTAGTCTCACTCTGGACTGCAATCCATCTTTCTGAATTACTGTAGCAGTGGAACAATTGATCCAATCTTTTAGTCCCCAGTATATTCCTGTAAGAGACATCATCCTACAGGGACGGAAAAACAGACGGAGATAGACTGAAAAGCAGATTAAAAATGCTTCCTAAAACACTTGTCAGGCATTTATGTCTCTCATGACCAAAAGTTCAACTAAACTCTGGCGTTTTTGTCACTACAAGAGGGTGACGAGGTCAGACAATGTACCTGTTCCACAGCAAAATAAATCACTGGCAACCCGAGAGTTTGGGTCAAATAATCACCTCTTCGATAATGCATGTCCACGGAGAGACGGCTGAGATTCATTGCTGTGCTCGCACTGACAATAATGGAGGCTTTCAAAGGCCACAGTCTTTAATTTCTCGTCCCTGCTATCAGCGTTTTTATCCTCCAGAGAGAGGGGGAGGTCAACCGGCCCTGTTCCACAGCCCCAGAGCCTGCATCCCGGGCATTAAGGGCTGAGAGAGGGGGCTGAGGTCAGGCTGTGATTGCCGCTGGAGATGGCAGGCTGACGGGTCCCGGGGCTCATCGGACCCTTTCCAGACAAAGGAGGCTTTACAGAGCGGCTCCCAGGTCAGTTTTATCAGGGCATCACTAATGGTTATGATATGATCTGTCTAGCATCACTTCCAATTAAAGCCCGCTGCAGGAATGTGGCGGACGCCGCCGCCCGTCTCACCGAGGGCTCCGCGGCGCTCAGTGAATGTAGACCATTGTTTGAGTCGCTCATTTCAGGAGACGATCAAAGTTCCATTGTGACCACCACAAAGGGAAGTGGTCAGTGACCAGGCCTCTTAGATATGTGGCCGTGGTGGGGAGACGGCCGGAGAGGGTAATCTGTCTTCTTACTGATAGCAACGACCAGCCGACTCTTCGCAGTGACAAAGACTAACCTCTTTGATACAATATAAAGCTACAACAATAGGCTCCTCTTCTTGTGCAGACAAGCCCGAAAAAAAAAAAAAAAAAAACATCCCCAAGAGTCCTCATAATTTCTACAAACTTTTCCTGGCCTTGAACTGAAGTCTCCCAGCTAATATCCAATTCTTTGAGCTCGACACTTTCAAATAACTGTGACTGCAGCAAAACCTCAACAGTGGCAGAATCTGAACCTGTCATCCACAGTGCAGCGCGAGTCAGAGCCCACCGAGGACCTCAAATCTCCGCCCAGGCTCCGACTGGCTGCTCTGCAGAAGTGCTGCGAGGACACACAAGGTGAGAGGAGCTCGGCTCAGCGCTGATCTGATTTCTCTCCAGCAGTGAGGATAATCATCCTTCTTGTAGGTGTGGATCGGAGGAATAAACCATTTTGTGCCTGGTAATCGGCCTGAAGAGGACGTGAAAATCCTCAGCTGAGGGAAACCCAAAGACTAATAAAGAAGTTGCTCTTATTTTTTAGGGATGATCACCTTTATTTTTTTTGCAATTTTCAAGTTTGTGTGGAAGTTTTACTTATCTTAACTTCTCTGCTCTGTGGCACGAAAGTCTCTGAAGTTACTTTATCTGCTTCCATGGGAGAAAGCTGGAGAATACTAAAGTGTCCAAAGTTAGTGTCTCTTTTGCACCAGTCAAATAAAATTAATGAAAGACCAATGGACCATAAAATAAAATAAATAAATAAATAAAAACATAATTGGTACCTCCTGCATTTGTGGGTGTAAACATAGAAACAGAAGACTTCACATGATCCCAGAAGACCGTTTTAGCCACATCATATAATCAATAAAAACAAAGTAACCCATTATCCTGTAGATTTAGACACAAAGAAATAAGTTTAGGACGACTCCTGACGTTCTAATTCTGCAACTAACTTTGTGACAGCAGGAGAGACTTGGTGCTGCTTTGAGCGTGTCGCCTAATCTCATGGTGAACCTCCACTGGAGGTTACTGAATGGAGGAGTTGGCCATAATGAGGCAGCAGCAGCTGCAAGCCCTTCTGATAGAATGGGGTCAGTGGAGCCGGAGCCATCAGCGCGTCTGATTGGGGGCTGGTCGAGGGCGGGTCTCCCTCAAAAGAGCCGGCGACAAACTATTTTGTGTTGAAGGAATCCGCGGTCCTGCAGGCCGTCCTCGCGCTCCTTCACAATGCGCGCCTCTGTTCGGAATAAATCATTTTAATTGTTCTGTGATTCCCCCTCTCACCGTTTTGCACAATGATAATTGAAACATTAATAGGATGTTAATAGGATGTGTGTCCCGGTAACCTTTGATATAAATCTCGCCGTAACCGAGAACGTTCTCCACGACTGCCATGAATTAGGAGTAATTAAATATGTGTGCGGACAAGCACCAGTTTGGGGATTTCCTGCATCGGAAAATACGGTTTGACCAAGGGGAAATTAAGATTTGTAAGGCGTGCACAGCTTTATTTGTTTCCAACCTGTTTGTTTAGCGTAGAACGGCCACACTATTGTGCTGCTGAGTCCATTTTTTTCCAGGCTAACGATATTGAGAACGGCTCCTTTGAAATGGAGATTAAAATGGACACGTTGCCCTTCAGTGAGAGGCAGGACTGCACCTCGGGGTCAGGACAGTTTGTCATGGAGACCCGGGGGTCTAAACACTGCTGAAAGGGCATGAGTAATTCATACGAGCGGGGCAGGGCTACCGTAGCGGCATCGCCCATGAGAAGAGAACTTAGCTGGAAGAAACAAGATCCTCCTTATAGACTAATGGATGTGTTAGCAAGTACGCTTTCAGACCAGCTTTCATGTTGGCTCCACCAGGGGGTACAGAGGGAATGGCAAATTAATTATAGAAATGAAGCCAGCCTCTTTTTCTTATCATAGAGGGCAGCTGTGTGGCAGCTGTGTGTTTCTCCCCCTTCCTCGCTCCTTTTGCTTCCTTCTCCTTCTTGCACTGCTGGAATGTGTCCTGCTCTACATCCATTCTCTGCCTTCTCCTCATCAATCCATACAAACCTACTCAGGAGAAAGATCTGCTCTCTGTGGGGGAGGTGAAAAGGGGAGGCTTTATTGAGTGAAAATGTCATGGAAAGTGTTGCAGCCTCGCCGTGAACGAATCAAGGCGTCTGTCTTGCCTTTCAACTTGCTTCATAGCTTTTAGACCCTTCCACTCAAAGTCGACTAATAAATCAATGTTTCAAGTGGGATGCGCCGCTGAAATGACATCATTCCGTTGCCTGCGGAAGTACATTAACCGCCGGTGGAAGATGAGTCTCAGTGACAGGCGACATGGTACCGATCAGCGTCGAAAATGTAGCATTTTCTGAGAGACGTTCAGGGATGTTAAATGTCTCAAAAATGGCATGTGTGACCCACTCTGGGAAATGAGAAGAGTCCTCCCATCAGAAACAGACTCCACCACATGCTCTCTACAGTTGTGGAGGGATTCCCAGAGGTCTACTTGAGAAATAAATGGGGAAAAAGCAACAGTGAATGCATAGAATATTAATGCAGAGTCAGAACGACCCACAACCGAAACTCTTAATTTCCATTTTTATCCTGACAGATAAGTGAGACGTGAGTTTGTATCTTATTGCACTGGTTAGAATAACACTGACATCCTCAGACACTCACCTCATATCAGCAGACTGTAGCTGCGTCATTGTGAGGCGCGATTCGTTTTACATGGGAGGTTCTGAAACAAGTCGAACTGACCTCCCTATGGACTGTTGATACTCTTAAAAGTTGAACTGATGCTACATATTTTCACAGCTTAAGAAAAATCAGTTCATGTGTTTCTAGGATTTTTTTTTTTTGTTTGTCCGAGCTGTGTTAAAAATAAATAAAAAATACAATTTCATATAATGTCAATATTGTGCAAGAGATGTAATCTAGTAAGAGTAAGAATTGATCTGTTTCCCAATTTAACACAGTAAGTTTTTGTTTTTGTTAAGAGATTCATATCTGTTTGTCTGAATGAGGTTGCTCTAACTTAGGATGATAGCCTGCAGCAGGTGATCCGTGGCAGGGTTTTTTTTTTTTTTTTTTTTTTTACTTCATCATTTAAAAAAAAATCATCCAGTGAAAACATTTTTTTCTTTTCTCAGTAACCCAGAGAAAGACAAGAAGACTTACAAAACCTATTCCATTAATAGTAAGAAATAAAACACACTCAATATTTATTTTTTTCTCAATATTTTTATGAAATAATGAAAATAATAAAAAAAACTTTAAAACGTCAATGAAAACTTATTTTAATTCAAATAAAGCTGTTTTTTTTTTTGTTTGAAGAGTTTTAAAAATACATTTCAAACAATTTTGAAAAAGAAATAAAAAGTGTTCAGTTTTTTGTGAAACAGCCTTAAAATGATCTGAGAAGCTCACCTTTTTCTGTTACTCATGTTGAGATTCACTTCAGGCTGATTTTATGATTAACAGACTGATTGAAGCAAAGTTTTAGTTGATTTATTTTGTAATATAATAAACAGTATTTCATATTAAAATATCATGGAAATGTATGGGAATAAAAATATGAAATTGCATCAGGGTGAGTTGAGAGTTTGGTTCTTTTCTACATGACAACATTTCAAGGGAAAACGCATCATTGTGTATTTTTTATTTCAGAATAGTTTTGTGTTGGGAGTCAGGATACTCTGGAGGCATTGTTGTTATTGCCGATCAACCTGCATGAGAAGAACTATTTAAGATTGTTGTGGTGCTTGATGGGGCCTGAGCTTTTTCGAAAAGTTGTGTTTACCCCTGTTTGCATGGAGACAGTTGGAGCGTATCAAAAAGTTGCCTTTTCAGTGGCTCTCAG
Organism: Salarias fasciatus; assembly: GCF_902148845.1. NCBI lineage: Eukaryota > Metazoa > Chordata > Actinopteri > Blenniiformes > Blenniidae > Salarias > Salarias fasciatus. The sequence goes on along the minus strand of NC_043746.1, from coordinate 19,056,126 downwards.
CCCTGTTGCCGTGTAAACACACCCTAAAAAAAGCGTTTTCACTTGAAAATGTGGCGTAAACGGGGCCTTTGATTCTCGGCTGTGGCAGAAATTTTTAGGGATTTCCTGTTTTAACCCATTACAAGAGGAAGAGGCAGAACAATACGATCATCGCTTTGTGAACACAGAGCATCAAACACCTGTAAAACAAGGATCCATGCAGGTAATCAGTAGAAAGAAAAAAAAAAAAAGGAAGTTTCAGAACGAGAGAGCATGTTTTACTCTGTGAAAGCAATGCTGAACTGATTCATTAGCCATAGCTTAATCCCACGTTACTCCAATCCTCGTGTTTGCTGGCGACAGAACTGCTTCTCAGACTGCAGACTCGGATTTCAAGTCCGGCCTTCAAAACCTCCCGTTTCGAGTAAAGACAAGGAAACAGAGCGGAGAACATTTAATAGTTTAATTATAAGCTGCTGTATACATTCAGTGATTATTCCGATTTTCATGTTGCCAGAAGCCATGGGTGAGACCAGCAAAACATTCAGCTACAAGATCTAGTTGGTTGTATGCAATTTTGTCCATTTTCATTCATGTTTTTCCACATTGTACATAGTTCACTGCAAAGCAACATAAACCACATTGCTGATGTGCAACACGGTTCTTCCGAGACCTTAGTTCATTCAAACATGACTCCACCCAGTCTGTAGTGTGGTGCTCGTGGGACTGGGGCGGGGGGAGGAGGAGGAGGAGGAGGAGGAGGAGGAGGAGGAGGGGGGAGGGGCCCTACTACCTCCGTGATCTCAACCTTTAGCTTTGAGATTGGCCGAACACAGGCGGCAAAACGGCGACAGCACTGCTGAGTAAAGCCAGTCTGCACGTCAGAATGCCCTCAGTTGACGCTGGGAAAAAAAAAAAAAAAAAGTAGGAGAAATCTAGTTTAAACTTGATTGGGCCCAATAGAACCGCCGACCGATGACTCAGGTAAAAACGGTGGGAACCTGTTACAGCCCGAAGAACGCTGGAAGCTCTTCGCTCTCCTCCTCAGATACTAAGATTAAGCAACATCTTGCAATCGTTTAGGTTTTGTTTGCGTCTTTTTTGGTTTCTTTTGCTATCTCACTCTAAGCTCATTGAACTGACACACTAATGTTGGTGCTGAAATCGCTTTTTTTGACTTTTTTTTTCATTTTTTTTGTCTTTTTTTAACATTTTCTAGTAGCCCACACAGAAACTGGATGGCACAAGAACTGACCAATAAGAAACTCTTTACAACAAGGTAGACTGCAAGTCAACAGTTGCCAGGGATCACACAGTAAACAAAAAAAAAAAAAAAAAAAAAGAAGAAGAAGAAGAATCCAAGTTCCATTTTGAAAATAAAAAAAGAAATCAGGTTCAATATAAAAAGCAAAAGACAAATGAACAAAAGCAAGTTAATTTCAAGTATAACTTACTCATAAAATAACTACACAGCATTAAATATTCTCATTATACATTTTTAAATTATTTATAAAATATATTTTGGCATATATGTTTTTTTTATTTTTGTGTTTGTGTAACAAACGCTACTGTAGCTTCAGTTGAACACCAATGTTTATTTTTTTTTTTTTCTCTTGAAACAAAACATTAAAGGGATTGTCACATAACAACAGGTTATTAAAAATGATAATAGTAAACCCTATACAGAGTTTCACATAGCAAGACATGAGTGACGATCCCTTCTATCCTAGCCCCATAGTCAAAAGTCAAAAAAAGTACAAGACCAAAGCACAAGGTTCTAGTTTGTGCTCCACTGGCTACAATCAAGGTTGGGCACAGGAGATTTCAAAAGCAGTAAGTCTCTTTTTTTTTTTTTTCTTCTTCATACAACTGGATTTGAACACAAGGCTCTGTCTTTCCCACTTCCAGGGTTCAGAGCGGCTTGGCAGATAGTGAGAGTTCGTTTAGCTCCGTCCGTGATAAAATATAAATACCGCGAAGACCTCGCAGTCCGGTGACGCCGGGACGTCCTCACAGATACGCAGAGACAAGTTTCTCTCATTAGCCGGGAAAAAAAGAGGGTCGAGAACGAGGCCGGGAAGCCTCTCCTTCCTCCTCCTGGACGCTCTGAAGACCGCTGAAGGATTAATCGACAATATTTTTGGATGAATCCTGTGTTTGCGTGTGTGTGTGTGTGCATGTGTGTGTCTTTATTACAGTGATGGAGCTCACTATACAAAGGAACAAAGAGCGATTTTGGCAGCTAAAACAGACTGCAAAAACCAAAGAAGGCAAATGTCAGTTTGTGATACAAAAGTAGTTCAAAAGGCATAACTGTACGTATGATCTGGCACCTCGGGTGTCCAAACATGGAAGTGTCCTGCTTTGGCTGGAGGGCTGGAGAGCTCCACTGGCCGTGTCCATGCAGTCAACAGTAACCTGCCTGTCCACTCTTTGCAGACCGATAGAAAGAAAAACCGAACGAAAAGCAAACGAGGAAAAAGTACTGCGACTACAACAAAGCCACATCCACTATCTGGGCTCGAGCGCACAACTAGCTGCAGCGTTCTACAGTCCGCCGTTGTCAGCCCAAGCTGGTTCTTGAATTTTTGTATACTGCAAATGGGTGTGTCTCTCTCTCTCTCTCTCTCTACTTCCACAGCCTGGCTTTCCTCTGTGTACACACAGCTATTGCGGGGTATATATATGTGAGTTTACACTGCATGTGTGTGTGTGTGTGTGCGTGTGTCCTAGAGAAGCTCGCTAAAGCACAATGTCCTTCAGGCGCTTGCTGCTGGGGGATTCCTTGTCCCGGCCGTCGTGGAGAAGCGTGTTGATCTCCCTGACAGCCGGCTCACTGTCCTTCCCCTCCGGCTGCCGCAGCAGGCTGTGGTTGGCAATCCGCTCTGCGTCGCGGCATTTCAGTGTGTTGTAGGCAGACGAGGGTTTGGATACTGGGCTCTTCAGGTGCACGGGGGAAGTGATGGGGCTGGCCGCCTCGCGCCCGTTGCCAGCTTCGCGGACAGCCCCTCCATTGGCCTTGGGGCTGCACACCTGAGACTCCTGAGTCCACTTTCCCTTCATCTCTCCCCGCTCCACGTCCTCCGGCCCATCCTTGCCAAAGGTGGCAAAAGTCCTCTTGGTCGTGCCGTCCTCGTAATGCGGCACGTCCACTGTGGTGGCCTCGATGGACAGGGCAATGACGTTGCGGCCGTGCTCCGGCGACTTGGCGCGCGCCGGGATGGGAACGCGAGGCATCCAGCAGCGGTCGGAGTGGCCGAGGATGCGACACTCGTCCTGGCAGTGGAAACCCTCACTGGGATCTGTGGAGAAAGGACAGAGCAAACGGTTAAAGAGTTGCCCCTCAAACTTTTACACACAGATCTCATCCTGACACAACTTTCATTTGTTATGAGTGGATAAAATCAACCTCAAAACATCCGTCATTCAGCCCATAATCTGCACCGACTGCGCAAACACAAAGACACACATTCACTTCTCCACAGTCCAGCGTGTGCTGCGACGGCTCCGACTGAAAGAAACCCCGGTTTGATTGTTGCCTCAGTGCGGTCCATTTTTGAAGCCTTGAACGCCGCCATGTAATGGACTCTGATTGAATCTGATGGGATTATGAACGCAGCACGGAGCAAAGAGCTGTGAACGGACCAAACGCGAGATGTGAGGGACTTTAGAAGCTCCTTATCCTCGCAGAGCATCGTAATTGATGTGCATGGCGGAGGAATTTCTGCCGCTATTGAACTTCTTCATACATTCTATTTGCTGTCGCTGAATTCTTAGGTATAAATTCCACAACAACAACCCAGCATGCACTGTGTTGCATTAAGCTCAGTACACAGCACTGCTGTGGATGTTTTGGTAAATATAAGACAACGCAGCACTTTCACTTTGTTCACACCTTTAGATCTGTTAAAAAAGAAAAGATAATGATTGGACTGGGTTAAGCCAGATTACATCCTGGACAGTTCGCCAGTCCATCACAGGGCAAACACACACCACTACACACACTCACACTCACAACAACACGCAACTTCAGTCACTTAAACAGCATCAAAGGCGTGTTTTGGGGTTTCAGAGGAAACTCGCTCGTGCACAAGGAGAGCATGCAAACTCCCCACTAACAAGGCCTCAGAATTGAACAGGGAATATCTTGATAGTGTGGTGAGAAGCAAAACCACTGCACCACCCCGTGCAGCCCCGAGTTAAACATTTCTGAACGATTTTCCTTCAGTTGCACTGCGCTCCATCTTCATGAGCTCAAGGCCGCCGTCCCGCTAACTCTGCATGCTGATAACTGGAGCTGGATGTTTGGGGTGCGTCTAATATGCCAATTAAATTATGTATTGTTAAATCAAAAGTCCATTTGCAGCTCTTGTATAATTGGGTTTTCTGTAGCAACATCGGATGAAAGTCAGGTTCAAACAGTGCAATCAGATATCTCACAGAGAAAGACAGCAGACGAGTTGTGGTGTTGCTGCCTGGTTCATATCTCTCTCCCTCTCTGTCTCTGTCATCTGGCGCCGAGTTATAAATATGTAATGATGTTTAACGCTCCAGTGAAAAAAAGATTTGTCTGAGTCTGTATAACTGCAGCGCTCTGTAGTTTGTTGTTTTGCGGGAAGAACTTTCAAGAGCATTTTTGCATCATTATGACAACAAAAAAAAAAAAAGTAGTTGTATCCTTTTACTGAATCTCAAATGCTGTGATTTGTGTTTGTTCTTAATTTACAAACATGAGTTAAAATAGAAGCCCTATTTTAAATCCAAACGATACGTCGTTCGTCTTGGGCGCTCGTGACGGCGGATTTATTGCACATCAGAAGCAGCACAATGACTTTTATTTCATATAGCGGTATTGTTAGTGTTTTCCACCAGCTCACATCTGAAGAAGGAACGCGCCTCACAGACACACAATGACATATTTCTGTGCCTTCCCGCCGCTCGTCTCTCCCTCCTCACAGAATCCATCCTCCATCTCACAAGACCCAAGGTGACAAGAAGGGATTGTGAGAGAGGGATTGCAATCGACCCAAATGCATACGCTTACATCTGGCAATCGCAGCTTGACAGATCACCTAATTAAAATCACTAATGATCTGTTTTTCTCCGTTTTTTTTTTTTTTTTTTCCCCCGCACTCATGAGAGGCACCTCTGCTAAGGCCCCCGGGGGATCGATATTTAAAGATCGGAGACGTGCTTTTCAGGGGCAGATATGCCAGAGCTGTCTTTCATAAAGTATAATCTGATGAGACTGACAGATAACATGGTAACTAAATGAGTGAGTGAGCGAGCCAGTAAAGGGGATCATGGGCGGTTCGAGCCTAAATATGGTGAGAGCAGCTCTGGAGGAATCGTTTCGCCCGTGGGCAGAAAACATGAGCACCAGCGCCGAGAATGCAGACCACGAGCGAGCAATTGTCCACATGACTGGTTCAGAGGCGTCACAGAAGTAGTTTCCTTTCATCGTGTCAGACTAAATGCGCGCACACACACTCCAAACACACACACACGCAATCAGGAAATTCTGTCGCTTAAAAGGGTTGACTGTAAAACAAGCTTTGTTGTCCACATACAAAAATACACGCAATTTATTATCCAAGATCTGATTTGGCATTAATTTGATGGAATATTGCTTCATAATGAGGCCATTTTATAAAAGTACTGTAAAGTAAAAAAAAAAAAAATCGATGAGGCTAAAAACTGAAATCAACCCAAAAAATAAATAAATAAAGAGAAGTTTCTCTCTACAGCTCTGTGTGCATTTAAATGAGAATGAATGCTGATTAATGTGAGGAACTGCTTCGGCAGAAATCAAGAAGACAAAAAGCATTAAAGTGAGGGTTTTGTTTAAACACATCCAATCAGAATGCAATCACAACACAATGATTTTAGCAGGTACCAGAAACATAATGGAGAGTGATGAATAAAAAAATAATAGATGAACAGAGTTGAAAAGGCCTGATTACATTGTCCAATGCAACAGCACTCCGAAAGCCATTTTAAATCCCTGGTTTTATTATTTTCCTAATCCTATGTGACCACTAAATGTACCTTTCCGGTGGCTTTTCTTTTGACAGATTACTAACAATAAAGCTGCATTAAGTTGTCAATTTTTCAGCTCCTGTGGCTACGTAAAGTAGATTTGGACAGATTACATTTAAGTACTTCCTCATTTTGAGCCTCTTTGCACATAATATGCATTCAATACAAATGCCGGTTCTATATTTAGGGCTCTGAAATTTCTCCCCAAAATTTGTTTGACATTTTTGACAAAGTACTTCTTTTTCTCAGCTGATTAAAAATTTACAAGTATCTTGGTAATGAATGCAATTTCCTCCAAACACTTTGGCTTATTTCTATAGCCTAAGGCATTTTCTGAGGCATGAAAAGCCTCGAGGCACAAAGAAATATACACAAGTCGTGCGCTCTCTCTTTAGCGGAGACTGCATATGCAGTGAAAGCCATTTTCCTCGGCTTTCTTTTAGGGGTCTATGGGAGAGCAAGCGGGTTAGAAATGACATTGTTATGAAAGCCAAGTGCTATTAACAGTCACACATCCTGCCTCTGCTCAGAGCTTCATGAAACGCAGATGTTGCTGTGAAAGACCTGCAAAGAAAAAAAAAAAAAAAAAAAAAGACCAAAATTTAAATAAAAAAAAGTGACAGGCCATCGACTTTTGACAAAACGTAATCTCATCCCATCTTGGGGGGTGAAAAAAAAAGAGACGACTGTAATGATACGAGATGAATGAAAGGCTTTTACAGCAGCACTTTAACTTTGGAAGTCAACACATGGCGAATAAAAAGACAGTGAAGGCACCTCCTGCAGTGAATGTGTATTCAAAGTCATCAGGAAAATAAGCTTGCCAATCACTTCCAGGAACAGGCTTAAAGTATAGTACAGCGCAGAGCAGGATGTCATTGGGAACATTTCCGATCCACATTTTAATAGCAATTAATTACTGAGGGAGCTCCACCAGGAGGCAAAGGATGCTTGTGTGTTTTTTTTTTTTTTTAATGTTGCGCATTTGAAAAACAAAAAAACAATCTGATGGTAGCGAGGCTTAAAAATACATGTTAGAACAGCTGCTCAGCATGATTCCAAATCAGACACACCGCACTTTCATGCCGAACTGAGGTCAGTGCAGTCACTGGGGAACTCTTTGGATGTGTACATACTGATGCACCACTTCAGAGAGAAAAGCCAAATCCTCCTGGTAGCGGTGTCCGTGCTTTTCACTGTTTGTAGCTACCTGGAAGAGCATCACTTTGCATCAGCACATCCAGAGAGCCCGCCGGTTCTCTCCGCCATTTCATCTCTGCATCTGCTGACTGCCAGCAGCCGATTCGGTCTTGTCTCTTTCCTTCAATCAGATGGAGGCGTCTGAACTTTTGAGCTACGGCAAGACAGATCTGTAGCTCCGGCGTGGGAATCCCACAACCTGACAAGCTCATTGCTCAATTTACCGCCGTGTACTACATGTAATGATCCCTTCATGCTGTACAGCTGCAGGGGCTATTTGTTTGCAGCTAATGTGACAAAAAGAGAGGAATCAGCAAAAGTTTCAAATCCTCTGACGCAAAAGTAACGCATTCAGAGCGAGAGGTAACTCCCTGTAAAACTCTGAGCTTTTGCAGCTATTTTGCGTCCTGTTTGGCTAGCACACAGAGCTTGGCTTGGAAAATGTGTGCGCTTATCCCTCCAAAAAAGTTGCGCCTGCAGCCTCGAGGGTAAAAACCATGATTTCATCGTGTAAAAGGAGCGTGAGCGGCCGCGAGAAAGCGGCGGACCGGATTGAAGGGCTGCAGACAGGATCTGAACCCAGACCCAGGTGAACAGATTTTCATTTCTGTACTTCTTCTTTGAACTGGAACCACACGGCGTCGGGGACTTGGAGTATGACACGATTCAGTCAGTTTACTTCTTGCAGCACGGTGAACCCGAAAAAGAATTTGGAGCAGCAGCGTGGCACGATAAATCATTTTAGAAAGAATGTCTGCCACTTTTGGCTTCAACTTCTTCTTTGTATTTTCTCTGCATGCTGACAATTTTGTTGTAGCGCTAACAGTAATGTCCTGATTCTGTTTGTCATACGAAACCAGACACACCTGAAGAGACGGTCAGGAGAATGTACATCTTCCTGTGATGCAGCTGCTATAAAAGAATACAATTTATGACAATTTAAATGAAGGCATATTCTCCTGGTGGCCAGTCCAGGTTTCAGAGATAGCCTTTGATTTCTCTTGCTTTCTTGTTGTTTCCTTACTGTCTTTGATATTAAAACCCATTAAACTGTCTCGAACAAACCATCAAGACTAGTCTATCTCAATTCTGAAAAGGCAATTATTCAGCTCTTTTGACTGAAACAGTAAACAGCAACGGCTCTGTTTTTATGCTTTGAACTCGCATGAAAACTACCGTTTATATAGCGACTTGCACACATGTGACCGCGGCCCTGGGGAGTTTTTCTGAGAACAGATAACCATGTCTGCCATGTCTGAGTGCTGGAGAGACAGTTTTCATTTGCTGGTGAAATGTCGCCCACTGTTCTGCTCTCATCCCGATACTGTGGAGTATCTCTGACGGTGAGATGGCTGTTTTCTAATTGCTCTCCATATTAATTTTCCATCCTGGCAGTCACATGGCAAAGATTGATTAAATCTAAATTGTTACTACAGAGTCTTGATGGAGGCTGTGATGCAGAATGTGATGAAAGTAACACAAGGGAGGGTGGGAATCAGAAACCAGCGGAATAGAGAGCGACTGTCTGCGCTCGCTGCTCAGAGTCCAAAGCATGCTCAAGTCCTAACAGGCTTGGCCCTGTCTGATCCCAACTCTGGGAATGAGGCTTAACATCCAGTCGGTCCTGACTACAGCGGAGGACAGTTCTACGGCCAGCTGAGGCTGAGGCCGGGCCAAGCAGCCTCCTACACTACTCACCGGGGAGAGTCCAAGCACTGCTGTCATCCCAGCCAGCCAATTCAGTCTGTGGGTCATAAATCAGCCCGGAGGCTTGGCTCCTGCGGGAGCGGCAAGATGGAGTGTGATGGTCTTGTTTTTACAAACAGTAGAGGGGCACCCTTACTGCGCCACGTAAGCCATCATTCTCCGCACAGCACCGAGTCGTCTCCGTCTCCCCGCAGCATCTGGTTCAGTCACATCAAGCTATCCCCCCCCCCCGAAACCTCCGGATTCATCCCTCACAGCTTCCCGCACAAGGCCAATCCTTTACGCGTCTCCTCCTTCTGTCCTCTGCTCTCATCTAATCAGTACCGCTGTCTCACGTACGTAGATGTAATTAAACGAATCCCTCACCCAAAAATCTCTCCGTCCCGCTTCTGCCCGTCTGACTAGAATTCCTTCAATTCTTCCAGTCAAACATTAATTGTGGGGAAAATGAGACACGCTGGGCGGCCTTGTTAGTAACTGCCGACTGGCTGGTGAAGTCAGGGGTTCACGTGGTCGTGCTTCTATTTTTGAGTATTAGCAGCAGTCAATTTATCAAGAACAAATCCACTGTCTAATCCAGCCAGCCATGCAGACTGTCTGACAGCTTGTCACATCCGCCAGGCCTGCGTGTAGCCTTCCAAAAGCTGACGCAAAATGGCCCGCTAACGCAATTTCGAGTCAGACTCATGCTTGTGTTTTCCTTCGCAAGCGCCTGTCAATAATTGTTTTAAAAGCTAACGACAGTTCAAGTCAGATTCCACAAATGTTTGCTTCCACCGCCGCACTCCCTTCCCTCGCCGCTGGACCATCCGGCAGAGCCAACGCTTTCTGTAAATGGGTCCCGGTATAAAGAATGAATTTCCAAAGTGGTGTTGACAAACAATGCACTGGCTTCTAAATTGGTACAAACAGCATCTGTTTAACAGCTGTGTAACGGCAGCGGGGGGGGAAAAAAAAGCAATTGCGACGCCCGTTTTATAAATCACTGTGTCATCGCTGAGCACTGTTTCGCTCAAAAGCAGGACCACTGGCCAATGGACTGTTTGATGTAGTGGAAATGATGCGAACTAGTCGTCATGATGACATTCGTGGGAGGGCCGGTTGGAACGCCCTGGGAACAGATCGGATTTTTGCTGAGAGGATCCATTCACTGTATAGTGCCCTGCTCCGAACACGACTGCTTCCCCGATGATGCAGTGTCTCAGCATCAGTTTTTAATGCTCTAAAAGCATTACCCTCGGCTTCCATCATGACATATGCAACACTCGGAGAGGCAGGATTTACAATGGTCAGGTCTGGTGTGATCTGTGGGTTTTTAGAGCAGTCCCGATCATAATTTATGCCTTGGTTTTTCATACATTACATGAGCCAGTGACCATTTAACTCTCCCAACAGGCTCTGTGAACTGGATTTAACCCAGACAGAAAGGCATAAAGAGCTAAGCCTGGTCGCACAAGGGTGAACGAACACAGGTGGGAACGAAGGGAAAGCGGTTTTTTAACACAGCAGCAATACAATACACTGCAGTGCAACAGAAGAACGAAACGCTTTCAACTCAGGATGCAAAACAGACTGTGTAAATACTTCTAAATCATCATATTTTACTTAATATTTACATACATTCATTAGGAGTTATAATGCTGTATACGGGAATTTTGAACTATTTCTATCCCTAGTTGTATTTCACAGGTTTTTAAGATGTGGAGCCATTAAGTAATTAAAAATAAATAGGTAAGCACTTGGACTTGAACAATTGCAATAAAAGAATGGAAAACCATTGAATAAACAAACTCATATTTTCCTCATAAATGTTGCTCTGATGATGGACGAAAGGTCGTTAAGTGCTCTTTAGTTAGAGTTTAATTACATAAAGTTAATATGAGCACATTTTAAAAGAACTCATAATAAATATGTAGATTCCGCCACTAAAAAATAATGATCTCAACCATATCACTGTCTGTGGAACAAGAAACTAGCTTAATGACTTTATGGTAGTAAATTAGATAATTCTGCGGCTGCGTGCTGTATAACATTTCCAAGAAAAGAAAAAAAAACTAATCAGGGGTGTAATTCAGTGATGTATTTCATCCAAGAAAATTCATCTTTGGGTTAGAAGTGTTTTTAAAGAGACAATTATTTTTAAATGTGACACATACAAGATGGAAAAAAAAAATTGCAATTAAATTTAAAATTAAACTGAAACTTGAGCTCATTTCGTTCTCCTCATTTGGAGCATTTCCACGTGAAAATAGGATTTTGTGGGGAGGAATTATCGGGCAGGGAGAAAGGAAGGAAGATGTGATGGAATCACATTTTTAGAAAAAATGATCTTAAGAAGACCTGCACAACATTTCACAAGCTTTTTGTTATTTTTTTTTTTATTTTAAATAACATATTGTACATCGACATTAAATAGCAATAAATGCCACAAACAGATTCCATCAATGGACGTATGCATTACTCACATATTACCGGTATTGTGATCTACAGCGATGTGATGTGCGCCGCCATAATGGCGCAGCAAATATCACCCTTGTCAATTCTGAGCATCCAAATTGCCCTTCTAATGATGAGCTACAAATTAACCTGTGCTCAGGCGCCCCGGGCCCACAACAACAATACAGCGCACTCTCAACACTCAGCACAGCAGGCTGCTGGCGTCCCATTTTGCAAGGCCTGCCCGCGTTTTTGCCTGGCTCGTTTCCTCCACGACGCGCCGGCAGAGGACATCTTTAAATACACTAGAACAAATGCAGCATTTCTGTGTTTAAGCTTGACCGAGCTAGCAAGCTAATTTCCGCCGAAACCCTTGAGTCTGGAGGAAACAAGGGGGCTGAAAGAGACTCTTAAATTACATCCAGGAATGGGGGGGTTCGGTGGGGGAGGTGGGTGAAAGCTATATGACGAGCGGAGATGAAGAGCAATCGGAGATTTGGCTTCAGGATAGGAGCACGTTGAGTTTTTATCACTGATGACAAAACCGAAGGAGAAGAGAGAGAAAAAAAGAAAGAAACTGAGGTCACTTCATCTCATTCTGGAGTAAATTAAACCTAAAAATAGGATAATAACTTGAATATACTTCTTTTATGGATGAAAGGATTTAACAAACTTGGCAGGGGGAAAATACTAAGCACAGCTGTCCAGGAAATATTACACTGGAAGATGGAAAACAATACTTTGTGTCAAACCACAACTAATCACTTTAGGTGGAATAGTTTTATCGGCTTTGAAAAATCTATAACCAATAAACAGCCCAGGCAGAGAAACCATTATATTCTCACTCATTTGCCAGAAAGAAACATTTCTGAAAGTTTTTGTTTTCTGATTACTTTTTCCTCCCTTTGCTTTTATCCATCTGAAATAAACACAATATGTCAGCACTTGTCATCGTGGCCAAACAAATGTGGATGGCACACCGGGCAGCAAACCAATATCTGAGGATTTCTTCTCCCTCTGCGAGTTTCTGATTTGTCTCAAAATAGCGACCTTACATTATTAATATAATGTAGCTTCTCATTCAGTCATGTTCACTTTGTGTTAGCCAGGACTATGTGTTTTTATATTCCATTTCATCTTGTCACAGAGGCACCAGTATGGCTCCAACTCTGTCAACGTCCTCATTTTTTTGTTTTTCCTCCCTTTTAAAGAATTCTACTTGTGCCGTTTTCTCGACAGCATCAGAGATGAAAGGCTATACCATAACAGTGGCGGCGATATGTAATATGACGGGCGCGTTTGGCTCAGTGCAGCAGAGGCACACAGAGAAAGAGGAGGGGGCCCACCTTGGGCAACAGATCATGGCTTGAAAACACTATCCTCCTGTTTCACGCTGCACCAGACAGACAGCGTCATTTAGGGATGAGCAACAAATAAAAGAAGCAAGAAAAACACTGTGAGGCCCCCATTGTGTGGTGATGCATTAGATTTACACCTACTGGGTAGAGGGAAAGCAAGGAGGAGGCCTTCTAACACTTCTGAAAAACACTTTCTATTTCCCTGTCGTGAAGGCCAATCTGTTTGGCATCTGGGAGGCATGCTGATTCTCTCCCAGGTTCTCCATTATCCACCACGGTGAGGTCTTCACGATGATACCGCTTAATATGAGACAGTCAGAACCAGTGTCCGCAGCATTAGCCACCCACCAGTCTATATAGAGGATTGTCAGTGGCGAGGCAGTCCATGAGAGGAGCTGCAGCTCCTATCTGAGACACACAGCTTGAAATGGAGGTGGGAGACCGGTCTGAAGAAAAGAGAAGGAACTAATAGGCACATCTTCTCTGATTTGAGGAACATGACTATAGCATACATAAGGACGATGGCAGGGGTCTGACACAGTGGTAGTAATTGGATTTCTCAAGCTCTGTGCCCACTCATGATAACATGCTGAGCTGTGACATGAAAAGTCCTTATGTGTGGCGAGGGAGCAAGGTGCAGCAGAGTGGAAGTGACAGGTGTCAAAGATCCAATTCCCTCGCTCCTCTCCATCCCCGAGTTCCTTTTCTCTGGAGACAGCTGAGGAACAACCGGCGCCGTGGTAAAGCCAAACACCGACCCAGACATTCAGTTGCAAATCCAAGCTAGTTAAAGCCATGTGAAGTGCAGTGGAGGAGAAGGAGGACGGGGTGATAGCTGTGGGGGTCCGAGGTCGCGGCCTGATTGCCTGCTTTATTTATTTTCTGATGCTAATGCGAGCTGAAGACAGAAGCAGTGCAGGGTCCTACGCACACAAAGGAGCCCAAGACCCCCGCTGCAACGTCTTATAGATGACTGGGGGGGGGGGATGTGAAGTTTCTGGCCACAGTCCCCTCCCTGTCCTCTCCCTGCATTCTGGCCTCATCTTTAACGAGCGCTGCATGAGAAGAGGCACATCATTAAAAAGAGCCATTCTGAGATCTTCCTGTCCGCCATTAAACTTAACAGCCAACCTCTCTCATTATCTTTAATCCTCCCCTTTAAGAAGGTGAGGTTAGAAAAGTCACATTTCACCAGCAATACACGTCCACAGAATGAATTTTGTTCCTCGTTCATTCATACATGTATCATCACGCAACATGGAAGCACTTTTTTTGATCAATACTTTTCTGAAAAAAAAGAAGAAGACTGGAGTAAAAGTCACTGCAGTAATTATATGTTTCGCACTAACCTGATTTTACATAATAAACTAATGTGAGATGATAATTAGGTTAATGCCCAGAAAGATATGTTGTAGCCTAAAGGAACTAGCTTATTAGACACGCAATATAAAAATAGAGGAAGCTTTGTGAATGTTTTTCAATGCTGATGAATATACTTTAATTTGATTATGCGCCACCGGCTGCTATGCCACGATGTGGAAGCACCACTCGCAATCCCGTTCAGCTCTTGACCTTTCTCACAAATGAAACAAGTCAAAACAAGCAGACGGCGTTGCGCGTGCAGCGTAGTAATTCGTATTGACTGGTAAAGTTGATGCGGTGTTCAGGCTGCGCGCATTACAACTCGATTCTGAGTCAGCTGAGAGGACGCGGTTAGGATCAGCCGCAATATGCGCCTTCTTTCATGTAAATCACAAGAGTGCATGCTAATTCATAAGAAAAAAGAACAAACAGAGCACAGAGGATTAAAAGTCGCAGCCTTGGAAATATGAAGACGTGTTGAAAGACGGAATGCATGCACGGCTCAGTGGAGAGCGGCGGCCACGGACCAGACGGGGGAGGCTCCTCGGGGCCTGCACACACCTCGGCAAGGCCCTCCGTCTCTGTTACTTTCGCTCTCATCAATAGTTTATAATCTGGGTCAGTAGCAGCCACAAGGTGCCTCCCACTATTCAGGCTGACTGAAAATGTTGAATTACAACATACTGCGCTCATCTGTGCAAGGTCATGTGGGGGACAGCGAGGGGGAAACTGACACTAATTGGTGAATGAAAGATAGTGATGATAGAGGTGGTTTTGCATGACTTCTGTTTAACCTCTGGTTAACTTCTGCTTAGCTCAAATCCAATGAGCGCCCGGTGCCATGCCATGTTTTACAGCACATGTAGAGTCTCCGCCAGAATAATTCAGCTTTCCTACGACTTTAAAATGTTACCGAATAAATCATTCTTATTGAATATACATGAGCAGAGCAAAATATGGAAATATTACGGCTCTCTGCCTGAGGTAGTAACCTTTTGTTGCCACAACTGAGGAGGACGACATAACTTTACATATCCTTGCTACATATTCCATCTGAGTTATAATGTTGTGGGAGAACCAAGGTGATGAAAACTCAGATAAAAAAAAACCGGGATGATGATGGGGAAGGCATTTCTGCTGGCAGACAGTGAAATAAAAGAAAAAATAAAACACAGGAAATCTCAAATGGATTAAAGAGGATGGAGGTGTAGTGTTTTTTCCCACAGAAAGGAAGTAATAGGGGTTAAAAAAAGAAACGCACATCGCTGCAGCACAGGAGATCCCCCTCTCTGTCTCTTCCTCCCTTACCCCAGCTGCAGTGATAAATGTCTCTTTATATTCTGGACAGAAAACTGCGGGCTACAATGTACTTGTCAGAAGACAGCTGATTTTCCCCTTAAACAGAGCAGAGTATATTCTTAATCTTTCCTTTCACAGAGGGAGAAGATAAAACAAATGCCTTGTGCCAAGACACATAATGCCCAGAAAATCTCTCCCCATTCACTACACGTCCGTGCGGCGTGCCGTTATGAATGCGCTCCAGTATGCACAACCTGTGCGCCTGTTGCAGGTGTAGCCATACCGTGTGCAGCCGCATGCTATATGTACAGAACAGCCTTAATCCCTGCAGGATAGCATAGTTCCAGTATGAGGGCTCCTAAAGAGGAGTCGGGGCTACAGGTAATGGAGCTGATTATAGCTATCTGGGGATGGGCCGGCTGCCAGACACTGCCCTGCCTGGAGGGAGCACAGGGCCGCCTGGTGTCTGATATCCTGGGATCCCTGTAATACAAGCCCGGCTTTGGCACCGACTCGGTGACTATCCTGCCCACTTCCAGCCACACACCGAGGCTCCTTTCAGCTGGGTCTATGTGTATAGTGTGTCCTCATCAGGTTGTTTACTCCACACGGTATCAGTCAAGAGTCAAACATTTCAGTAACAAGGCTGTGGTAAGTCATGCTTTTCTAAAGGAGCGGTGTCACGACAGGGACTCGAGCTGTCAACAGAGGAGCAGGAGTTACTCTGGAGTTACAAGCGGTTATTTTCTGTCCTTGGGGCAGAGTGGTTCTGGTGGCCGACAATACTGTTACGCGCTGAAATTGCATTCCCGACACGACGGACAACAATAGCTAATCAGGTGGGTATGCTTTCCCTCAGCCATGCCATAAAAAATCCCTCTCTTAGCCGAAGAGCAGCCATCAGCACTAACGCGGCGGTCACGCTCCCTCATTTCCACTAAATCTCAGAATCAGGATGTCCAGATGAGTGCTGGACACGGAGCGTTCAGAGAGGCTCCGTCACTGCCCCCAAATGACGGCTGACAGTAATGTAATTCACCACTGTGTGACAAGTCCTTCAGATGAATGACCCAACGCAGCAAAACAGCAGATTTAAGTACTTCCTGATGAATCTTTCCATCCTTTCTAAAAAAAGGCTCCATGTGAAAGAATGTCAGTCGTGCAGCGCAGATTTGGTTCAGCACAAAGAGTTTCAGGAAGGACAAAAGACACTTTTTTAGCATGTTTACTGTGACAATACAGTAAACAAATACGCCCTCCAAACATCTGATGGCTCAACCTCAATCTCCTCCCTCCTCAGAATTTGCCCAACAATAGCACCACCTGACTGTCTCCTTTGTTCCTGCTGAATTACTACTTCGACTACGGGGCTTTGTCACTCCAACATAAAAGAGGGCTGAAACAATATTTGCTGGGTGTGTTTCCCAAAATGACTGATGTCGCTGCCCGAGGGAGGACTGGCTCTGTTACAGCGAGTTCACATTTAAAATTGCAACAAACAAGCATCAGCACTCTGAATGAGGAGCCGCAGTTTCCTCTGGCTGGATCTACCTTCTTCTTCTCCTTCTTTTTTTTTTTTAATGTGCACTTACCACATAGCAAGATGTTCGTACATTAAAAAAAAAAAAAAAACATTGCTGCAGGAGGGTGTCTTTGTTAATCTGTGGTTATGCTGAATTCGCATTATGAAGATAAGATCGTCGCCGCAGGATGTTTCATCGTGTTCAGATTACGATCAACTGTCCATAACAAAGCGCTCGCGATGAACTCGTGGCACAGAATCATTGTCTGAACAAATCTACAGTAACAGTGAGAATATCTGAACACAGAGGAACTGTGAAGACACCGAGCTGTTAGAATCTGCGGAGGTGACGATTTCTGGACAGGCTGTCAGTCTAACCCAGGCAAGCAGGCAAACACACACACACACACACACACACACACACACACACACACACACACGCTCAGACACACACACACACACACACACACACACACACACACACACACACAAAGGCAACATTTAAAGTTACCAATTAACTTCAAATGCATGTTTTTGGACTATGTAAACAGAGAGAACATACAAACTGAACAATGTATTGGTCATTATGTGCAAAACATTCAGTCAGATAGTGGTCAAATAATTTCATTGGAACTGTTTGGAATAAGTTACGTTTTCTGAGTAACTACATCCAAATAAACCCACTGGGAGTTTGTGATTTCAGCACAAACGAGTCTGCAGCCCCTGCAGTCACTCAGCCATCTGTTTTAAACCCACAGCCCCATTACTGCTCACTTTGTATTACAGTGGAGTAGAGGTTGTGTCCATGCTGTGACCTCAAAGAATTAAAAACACAATGGTGCGGTTAGAAAAATGGCTGCCGCCTCAGCTCCTCAGACAAGAACCAGAATCAATCAGAGCCACAAAAGGCAGGCGGACCGGAGACAAAGCAGCAGCTCTGCTTCTTGAATTTCACACCGTTTTCCCCCCTCCTGCCCGGACCATTTCTCTCCTGTGCCATCTCTTTATCTTTCTCCCTCTCTCTTTCCCACTCCTTCTCTGATTAACCTTTAAAGACACACTCGGCCGCCACACGCACACACACACTCAATATACTCTGTACACACTCAGGCAGATTTAAAATTCAGGTACTCTCTCCTCTCTTTAATACACACTCGGCCCCCATCAACTTCTGCACATTACCTGTTCTTAATCTCCCTCCCTCTGTCTGGGATCATCCTGATCCCCCTGTTTTCCCATCTGCCGTCGATTGGGGCCCAGCTTGGCTAGGTGTTCAACAAACAACTGTGATTCACTTGGTTTCTGCGGAGATTATTAACACACCTAGCATGCCACAGTGTTATGAATAAGCAATGGAGATCCGGAGCCCTATTTTCTCGCTGCCTCTGTGTTTCCTCCCTCTATCCCTCTCTCACTTGCCCCGCCGCGTTGCGAACTGAATGCCAGGATTGTCTAGAAAATGAGCTGTCAGTGGAGGGCCTGCAATGAGATACATCAGGCTCATTGTGAGTCCTAGAAAATAATGAACTATTCCCATTTCTCTCTCTGATATGTTCAATACGCTATCCATGACAAGTGCAAAGAGATAAGCAGTCCCCTCTTGAGCTGATTAAATACACGGGGTATATTCAGGAGAGCTTTGGCAGAGTGCGGGTTCAGGAGATGCCATTATGGTATTATACCATCACTATATGTTTTCAGACTGAGCTGCAAACCGAGAACCTCTTGCAGCAGTGCTGCTTGAGTCTATATTCGCAGCGTCTGCACCGAGAGGCGAAGCTGATAGAATGTTGTCAGGGAAACAACATATGTCACATTTGCTTTTGCTCATCCTCACATCTTTTAACGAAACTTCTCACTGGAAAATAACTTGAGTTTCAAATGATTTTAACTGTATTTGTTGGCGTAGTCATGAAAGTATCGCCAACAGATATTATCAAAGGACTTTTTCTCTGTGCGGACTGAAACACAAATAAAAGCAGTAGTGTCTTTTTTCGTCTTACAAGGGGAAATATGACCAAACAAAGTGAGAGAGATGGAAAAAAAAATACATATTTGTTTAACGTGATAGACTAATATTTCAGCAGAGGCAAAATCGATATCGGTCTGCTCTGTTCTGATCGCGTTGGATGTGATTTTTGCATGAAAAAAACTCACAAATCAGGGTTGTAAGCAAGACGATGAGCACAGATGGACACTGCCTGAAAAGTCGCTTCATCTCGAAGGTGAAATCTGCATATTGGTTGTTCATTGCAGACTTGAATACACCTGCTCACGAGCGATCTCCGGCGCGGCGTGTTTGCACTCGATCTTCCTTAAAGCTCAAACTGCACTGAGCTCTTTGTCACTGTCAGCCATTTTACCTCCACCGGTTCCACATTAGATTAGGCAAATCCAAATCAAAATGGATGGTCCCAGTATGGAGTTTATATGTTAATCTGATCATGAAGTATCATAACGCACCACGTGCTGTTTGCCAGGCTGAATCACAACAAGAGTTTTGATGCTTAATTCAATCGCATGTTGTTTGAGAATCAGTCACATCCTCTGGCGGCACTCACTGCTAGCTTGGAGTGAGCGGAAGCAAAAAAAAAAAAAAAAATGCTGCTACCTGTCAGAGAAATTGTTTCTTCTCCTCCTCTTTTTTATTTTCCCTCGCTAAGACTGCTTACTAGACTCTCAGCTCATCTCTCAATCTCTGTCTCCCTCTCACACAAACCCTGGCTCCCCCTCTCGTGTTGTCAGCGCGGCCCTGTTCCTGTTGCCTTCCTCATTCTGACACCTGTCAGCATTTTCGTTAGTAGATCAGAGGACTGCAAACTAGAAATGTTCCCGCGGTGAATTTAGGGCAAGTTTGCGGCAGATACATGTGCGAGGTGCCTTTACTCTTTCTTTAATTCAACAGGGAAGGGGAACTGCCTGACTGGCACAAAGTTGGGAGATGTGGATGGGAGATGTTTGCAAGTCGGTGGATGGAAACAGGCGAGAAAGACAAACGGAGGGGGCGAGGAAGGAAAAGGGAAGGAGGTGTTGGGTGGGGGAGGGGGCTTGAAATCAATTAGGAACAGTGAAACCCTGTGGATCTGCTGATGGAAGAAGGGAATATGGAGAAATCTTTGGCCCGTGGAGGGGGCTTCCATTCCTGGGCTCCAGCTTCAGGCACACACCCACAGGGAGCGAACAGATAGATGAGAGATATTCTCCAGAGGTGGAGGCCAAGGAATATGTCAGAAATAAAAGAGGCCTGTGCCTTGTTCTAGCTAATTGAGCAGTCTCGGATCCCTTTGAGTCTAATACGCTAAGAGGAAGGGATTTTATTTGAGGAACACTTACACACTGACCTGGAAACAATTCCAGAGCCAACACCACAAACCTCTAAACCCACAAATCGGACACTGTAAAGTGACATCATGCTCTCTTCTTCCCTCCCGCGGAGATAACTGGAGAGATTTAACAATACATGAATCTTAATCCTTGAAAACTGTGGCTCATCCATATCCGAGAGGAATTAAAGTGCGAGCTATGACAATCAAAGGAAGTTGGAAAAAAAATAGATTAAGCTCCCTTTGTCACAAGCCCCCTCGGAGTCTGTTCCCTCTCTTCTCCCTTGACACTAATGGTTCTACAGAGCCAAAGCTAGCATGTCGCACATTTCAACCAAATCCCCCCAACTTCACAGACATGCCTATAAAGATAAAGAAGAATTCATTTTATATAGCCCCTTTTTCTCAGTTTATAGTTGTGGTAATATCATTCATTTTTATTCTATTGGCCGATATAAGGGAGCCATTACATGTTAAAGATACCCGTTCCTTTATAGATTTTAAGAGATTTAATGTAATTTGTTCTTCAGATACTTCCCTAATCTAATCCACTGGGTGAGGATATTTAAGGTCAGGTTTTTCAAAAAGAGCGTACACGCCTCTTTAGATTCTTGGCAGGGATTCAATGAGGAGTAATTCGCTCAGATTTAGGTCTGAAATCTCCTCCCGAGCACTTCGCTGAAAGTTACCTTGGTGGTGTCTGGTGCAGGAATAATGAATCGCACTGAAACCACATCGCTGAAGACCAAAGCATAACTGATGGACAAGAGCCAAACATCAAACTCCTAAATTGCTTCAGAAGGGGAAAATATGCACACTGTAAAATGGTGCCGGTTTAGTTAGCAGCCGAATCTCGTCACATAAATGGAAGTCAGCGAGATGACAGGGAAGCGGGGTCTTTGTGCGAAGGTAACGCCTTGTCTCTTGGGCAAACAGCATCTTTACATGGCACTGGGAATGGTAAACATTTGCATTGTCAAAGCCTGAGAGTTTAACCCGTCCTGCCTTCCTTTTTCCAGCTTCCTTTTGTTCGCACAGCTTATCAACACAAGGAAACAGAACAATAAAAACACACGCACGAAAAAAAACAGGGATTCTCTATCCTCTGCTGCTGAGTGTTGTCCTTTGGCAATTCCAGTCTCTCAGCTTGTTTTCTGCTTTAGCTGGCAGGAGAGGCCCGCTACACTATAGAGTTTCTCCCAGAAGACATCTAAGCAGCGGAGTGTTTATAGAGGATGCCTATTTGTTTTAGGGAAAATTTCTCCATCCACTCAGCACAACTGACTTGTGTCAATCAGGTTGTGATCACAATAAAGCCACGTGACTGTTGGGGAGATGTTATCTCATCAGGAAACAGCTTAAGAGAGAAAAATATAATTGTGTTCATTTCCAATGCTCTGGGGTTCCATTTAAATTTTGTTTCTTGTGAGTCTCACATACATTTGGACATCTTGCTGCGGCTTTATCCTGTTCAGATCTTTGTTATATCTGTGAATGATGAATTACACGCCCGTCTTACGTACACTCCAGTACAAATATTACTAATAAAATATTCCTTTCAACATTTTACATGTAAACAAAATGCCACTTATGCCTAGCTTCAGATCTTGTGTTAACGTGCTTTATTTGTGTTGCAGTGATGACAGCTCCACCACAACAAAAGCTGGCTTTTTGTAAAAATGCTGAAGGTTCCCGGTTAAAAAAGTAGTCTGAGATATTGACGGAAATGTCAAGATTGTTACAACTGTCCCTGGTGGCCCTTATGTCTTATAATACACAAACCTTACATGTTCTACTTCAGGTTTTGTGCTCGTGTCAGAGAAACAATGATTTTCCTCGGAAGTAAGAAAAAAAAATTCTTTATTAAAGAATAAAGAAACATTCAGCTGTGTCTCATGCTGAATCTGCCCATCACCGTCATCCCACCATGCCACTAAACTATGTAATTAGACCATCAAGATTGTAATAGAGGCACAATTTCATTTGCCATGTCATTAGATTTCCGCACGTGATCTTTGGCCAGATCATTTAATGGTTATGAGCGGCCTCTCGCTGCGCTTCCAACACAGTGGAAAAAAAAAAAGAAAAAAGAATGTTGAACACATTTTTTTTCCTGAGTCCTTATTGAAAGAAAAATGCAAGTTGAAAATCCAATAACCGAGCCATCACATTGTAATTCCAAACAGACACTTTGTGATCATCTTTTTGTTCTGGTCAAAAGAACGGACAGCGCTTTGAAATCGCCTCGGCGTCTGTTTACCAGCAATGTGAGATTGCATTACACATTCAGGCGGCATGCATCCATTTTGCTGAAACAGATACAATCATTGGTGGTATTAATGAAAAAAGAACTGCCTCGGAGAGCTCTCCCCACTTGTAATATTCCTCATGTACATCATTTCTAATTGTCTCCTATAATGAGATCCCACTACTAGAGGACCTGTCAGCATGCATTTTTTAGAGCCACAGGATTTTTTTTTTTTTTTTTTTTTTGCAGGTTGTGAAGTAATTACAGCTGGCAACCAATAGTCAGCAAATTCACTTTTCATTGTTCATTATTGTCTGACGCCGCTGAGGGAACACTCCGTATAAGTTAATTCTAATGGTCAACATACTTCTCAGCCCTATATATACACTTCTATCTCTATTTGTCAGCTCAGTCATTAATGAGAGCTACTGGCCGAGAAGGCAGATCCATTTGCAGGGCTCCACTCTTGATTAACATAAAATGTAGTATGTCTAATGTTATTATTCCCCAGTCCAACAACATCAACAGCCAAAACTGCTCCAAGTGAAGCATCTGGTTAGTTAAATATGCCAGGGACAAGACAAGAGAGGACATACACATATCTATTACTGCTTTCTGCGGCCACACCCACACACTTCACAGTCCACTGATAAAAATAGATGGATAAATAATTAAAGTGGGGGGGAATATCATATAATCTTCACTCCTTTATGCATTTTTATAAAGCAGACTTCTTTTTCGTTATCTTTTGCTCATTAAAACTTCTCCCCTAAAAGAGCAGAGGAAGAAGAAAGTAGCGTAGTGAGAGAGTAGACAGCCATACTAGGCCAGTGTTAGTAAAAAGCCACCAAAACGATGTCGGGTTTAACTGAGGAAAGAAGAAGAAGAAGAAGAAAAAAAAACAGCCTAAATCTGGCACAAGTTCCCAAATTAGAGCACAGAGCGGATGTAAAGTTCAGATACAGCAAGTGATATCTGTAAATGCCGTCCTCAGGAGTGTGCTTCGAAAATGAAACAGCCAGTGTTTTCTCCTGACTCTGAATGAAACTGCTAATGCAAGTCATCCTAAAATGTCTGCAGCTTACACACACACACACACACACACACACACACACACGCACACTCTTGTGCTCCACTGAGCCATTGCACCTGTGCATGTGGCATTTCCTTTGAGCTCAGTAAATACCCTCAGGTGCATATAGTAACATCCTGATCTGCCCCAGACAGCTTTATCCTGCTTTGTCCTCCTCTCCCGCGCGCTTACTGACCCACTCTGTTTCCCATGCTGACTGGCAGTGGTTAAGAATGAACATGACCCTCGCTCTGACTTCTGCCAACCAAGAAGATGTCTTTTTAAACGATGAGTCAGAAATGAAACATCAACATTAATTCCCTGCTAAATGATCCCGCTGAATAATGGATGAGGGCACATGGAGATATGTAGATTTCCACCTTCTACCTTTGTGAGCCTAATTGCCGCCATTCAGGCACATCTGAAGTCGGCCCGGTTTCAAGCGCAGACATGGCCACTATCAGTCAATAATGTTGCCTGAGCCTGTATCAAAGGGTAGCCTTAGCTGTCAGAGATCCCTCACATTAGCTGCACGAGCAGGACATCAAAGACACACACACACACAGAAAAAGAAAAACCTGCAATGTTATTCATACTTGCACATCTGAGACCTGCAGTGGGTCTAATGCATCTTAAGAGATGCTCTGGAAGCATAAAAAAAAAATAAAAAACAGTCTCAAATGTGCACACAGATACACAGCGGTCTTATCTTGAAACTAGCAAATGCTGTTGCAATCCCCCAAACACACACAGCAGGCACGCTTACACAACACAGGCACAGGTTCTCTTACCTTGGTCCGGCAGCTGGCAAACATTGGGGGGGACAGTCATGTTCAGCACGTCATTGACAGCCGTGTCAACATAGTGTCCTCTCTGGACATCGTGTTCGCTGTCGGTCTGGTCGCTCTCCTCGTGGCCGCTGTCCTTCAGACTGTTCCCCTCCAGGTCCTTGAATGTCGATGTGCTACATGGGGGCCAGGAGGGAGGAAAGGGAAATGTTGATTAACTGTCACATCACCTTTCCTCACATGCGCGCGTTCGTCCCCGTGTCTCTAATGGTTTGTGACGAGCCGTCCGTCTCTCCCTTCACGT
This sequence comes from Salarias fasciatus, assembly GCF_902148845.1. NCBI lineage: Eukaryota > Metazoa > Chordata > Actinopteri > Blenniiformes > Blenniidae > Salarias > Salarias fasciatus. The sequence goes on along the minus strand of NC_043746.1, from coordinate 19,031,489 downwards.
CTCTTTTTTTAATGTTTTCTCAGGATTCTTTGCCCTCTAACACAGTTTTTCCTCATGAATCCAAAGCAGACGAATGGTAATTTATTTTGCTGTAAGTACACCTCACTGAAGAACAAAGCCTCTCTGTCGCTTCTGTGTTTCAGTAACTGCGCGATAAGGAGGAAGTTTAAATCTGCCGAGAGTCCTTAGCGGATTAAGTGAGCATTTTTTAACGTCACGGATAGCTCGGCAGCCACGGGACGTTTCAGACAGGCACATTTTGGACGGATGCACTGACTTCAAGGACATCGCATTGAACAAACAGGAGGCACCCACTCACTACAATCAAACAAATACTGCAGTAATCAGGAATTCCTGGAAGGAAGATGGATGCAGGAAACGCTGGAAGCATACAAACCGAGCATCTGTCTTGTTTGGGGCTCACAGTCAATAAAGAGGGTGGGGTGTGGGAGCACAATCAACAGCTGCACAGTAACAGCGTGATTTCCCTTCATTTGAGTTCCATCCCACTGGAACAAATTCCGCTATACAAACAACACTAAATAGGGGTGAATATATGAACATGTGTTCCACGCCGGAGAGAAAGGAAACCCGAATGAGTTCGTACGAGGGAAGACAGGGGGTTGAAAAGGCGAGGGGAAAAACACGGACAGGGGAGAAAATGAGAGTAAACAGAAAGTGTGCAAACAAGAAGAAAGGCTGAAGAAGTGAAGGACAGTGCAAGGTAGCTGCATTACCCAGCCCAAACCTCGCATCCAGCAGCCTGGGAGAGAGGACTGCAGAGGAGGTAATGCTGGCTCTCTGATGTTATCACTGTAATTGCACCTGTCCTAGACCATAGGCTCACCGGCTCCTGGGGGGATTTCTTTGTAGTGTGCTGCAGAGGCCCACACTTGAATGCTCTTTGTTTACATTAATGCGGGGAATCTTTTTTTTTTTTTTTTTGGAGGGGGGGAGGGGAGGTGGAAATTGCCATAATGGCTTTTCAAAAGGCTGGGACGGCCTCAAACAAAAGAAAGCCTGGAATGTTCTATAGCTGCAGGTAAAAAGGGAGAACTGAAGTTTGTGAAGCGAGCCCGGTTACAAAAACCTCTGTGGCCAGAGGGAATTAGAATATGACCCTCCATTCCAACCCCCCGAGCTGAATTCCTGCAACCTTATCTAATACCCTCATTCAGGTGGACTGAATAACAAAGCACAATGAAAACATTCACTCTTCCCGTCGTCACCCGGGGAAGATTGTATGTAATTACTGACTATTCATGACGCCATTGTCTCAAAAAAAAACACAGGAGGATTGATTTGAATATCATTTAATCACTGTTTTAGGCAGTAACCTGATGCAACGCGAGCCACACGTGTCACTAATGGAACAAATTAACCAGTGTAATAAGGTTATCTGTGAATGTGGAAATAGTTCCTGCCGTTCTGTGCAGTTTAATAACCAGAAGTATGACTCTGTAGCTCATTTCAACAAGTGCTTACTAAACGCATAACGGAGTGAAGCTATTTATCCCCAAATCTTATCCTCCCATTGTAATTATCCCGAACGAAAAGCATGCAGGTACACATGCAAACCGCTGTAACGGTAGCTGTGCACTCATTAGATAAAACAATTACAGATAACAATGGTAATGAGGTGCTGGTAACAATTCCTAATCAAGACATACCTTTTAATGAGGTGGGCTCTGCTGTTCACGTAACTGGAGTCGATGGAATAATTCTCCGTCTGTGAGGGAAAGATGAACGGGGCAGGGGGGGAGGGCGGGGCGGGGTGGAGGAGGAATGATGGGGGCAACAGAGAGAGGTACTTTTAATAATGGAGGCAACCAAAATAATGTTACCAGTAATTGGCTTTCAGTAGAAATGTTATTTTACACAAAGGCCCTGGTGAGCAGCCTCTGCTTTCAAAGGGCTGAATCCTATTCTCTTTCAAAGCACACACACAGAGAGGTTGACTGGGAGCTGAGAGCCGGGGAGAGTGCTGCAGTGAGCACAGCCTCTCTTCTGCTCTTCACCCTCCCCGCTCTCGATCCCTGGCTCCCTCCCTCCACTGCCGGTCAGCCCACTGTCTTTAAAATGGAGTCATTAGGGAGGACAGACTATCATGCAGACAGAGGGGGAAGAAAACTTTCCCTCTTTTTTTTTTTTTCCTTCTTCCTCTTCTTCTCTGAACTCTTCACTTTTAGCATGTTTGAGAAGACATTAATGTAGGAATATTAAATAAATAACTGCAAGAGAAGCAGATGAAATTAAGAGTGTACCAGGGGAATCTTAACTCTGCAATTGCAGATGAAAAGGCTTTCAGAATATGCATGCGATAGATCTCTGACCCACATTAGAGAACACAGTTCAAAGGGATCCTACATTCGTTTTTTTTTTTTTTTTCACCATTTATTTAGCGAAGGAACGAACGTCTGTCGAGAATGCCACACAGACAGGAGGAGGTGTGCACGGCGAGCAGGTAGCCCTGCCGAGCATCCGCCTCACATGAGGTGAGAAGTCAGAGAAACGCGGGATATCAGGGCCCCTCGAAAGACATTCCGGGCCCCCGAGAAAAAGCCAGGATGTGACCCTTTCCACAAAGTTTGATAAGATGCAGGTGTTTCTGCGGAAAGAAAGCAGATCCCCCCACTTAAAATTCCTCTGTGCAGATACTGTATCCTGATAAAAGCCGAGAGTCTGTGGCAGACTTCCGAGAAGGAGCACCAATATCAAAGGCTCACCAAAATAAAAAAAAATAACAAAAGTCACCCTCGTGTTAAGAAAGGTTAATGCTGGCACCGGGGCACAGTGGCTGATTATCAAGTGAGCTTCACGTTTGACACGGTCCTGCTGTTGAGGTAGCGGCGCCGCCGCACAGCTGTCACACACGGTGACCAAACAGGTCTGGATTAAAACTCGGTGCCACTGAGCCAACGCGACACTTATTAGACGGAAATTTGGTCGAACATTTTCAACTGTTTTCAACCACAGTGTGGGGCAGCGAGGTGGAGGTGAGGGAGGGGGGGGGCAGAGAACAGGAAATGTCAAACATCATTCCCAGTATTCTTGGATCTCTTTTGGAAATAAATAAATTAATAAATACATAAATAAATAAAAGTGAAGCTGGCAGATCACAGCAGCGAATGTGGGGTGTTTACTTCTGGCAAATCGCTCCCGGGACCTGTTTGCAGTGTATAAAAATTGTAGGAGGGTGTTAATGCTACCAAATACATGTCCTTGTTTGCTCAGATTGCTGGTATTGATGCCATTTTCCCATGGCTTCAAAGACAACCTATGGAGTGCGCCGAGCTGCATTATCATTTGGCGTTTGCAGAAAACGGTCTGGTCTCTTCTAAACATCAGGGACTTTGCATCGCTATCAGAATTCAACAAATGCACTCCAGCCGACCTGAAATCATTAGATAAGCTGCTGCTTGTCTTCTCACCTTTTATACTCCTCATTATTTTTGCAGGAGAGAAAAAAAAATTGTACGACGATAAGCAACAATGCCGAGCGCTCTTCTGATTGAGGTTTTTTAAATTATAATGCAGTGTGTTTAAGCACTGAAGGTTAGCATCATTCCTTTTCCTTTTTACCATTTACCCCTAATTAAACTTTACCTCATTAGTACAGGGAAGACATTTCGTCAAAAGGGGATTTAATTAACATTTTATTATTATTCCATAATTTGGAGCGCACAGTGTTTGTTCTTTTGTATTACCCCTGACTCCTTTTGTTCCTCTTCGGCTTGACTCTATTGAATATCAAAGGTAACAATGGTGGCAACATACTGCAACTCCGAGTATTAATTAATTAAAGATTATCACTTTGAATTTATTAATTTATAAGTCATGACACGTTTTATGCATTAGCTATTTCATTCGACAATTTGCTTCCCCAGTGAAACTACATGTTGCTTTATCACTTCTATTATAGATTATACTTTTTTTTTTTGATACGGATATGAATAGGTTTATGTAAATAATACAGAATTTTATCTGAATACGCGCTGAAAAAAATTTGCGTTCCACCTGGTCCCCCCGCTTTGAGTCCTAGTGTACATGAATTACACTGCCTCATCTGCTACAGTGGCTGAGCATCCAGCGAGGGACTAATGAAAATGCAAGGCATGAGTAACAAGGAGAAAACTTCATTTAAAAGACAAGATAAAGAATTTCTTGTGAATGTCACTCTGGCTGCAGCCTGTAATTGG